>NC_073255.2:126798636-127101666 GCF_029289425.2 Pan paniscus
TACCCACACCGATATCTGTATAAAGATGGAAATATCTGCACCGCTGTCTTTATAAACATGGAAATATCTGCAACTCTATCTGTGTAAACATAGAAATATCTACACGGCTATTTGTGTAAACATGGAAATATCTGCACCACTATCTGTATAAAGATGGAAATATCTACACCACTATCTGTAAAACGTGGAAATATCTACACCGCTCTCTTTATAAACTTGGAAATATCTACAAGGATATCTGTATAAACATGGAAATATCTGCACCGCTATCTGTATAAACAAGGAAATATCTACACTGCCATCTGTATAAACATGGAAATACCTACACCACTATCTAAATAAATATGGAAATATCCACACCGCTATCTCTATAAACATGGAAATACCTACACCGCTTTCTCTATAAACATGGAAATATCTACACTGCAATCTCTATATACATGGAAATATCTACACCGCCATCTTTATAAACATGAAAATATCTAAACCGCGATCTTCAGAAACATGGGTGTATCTACACCTCCATCTGTATAAACATGGAAATATCTACACCACTATCTGTATAAACTTGGAAATATGTTAACTGCCATGTGTATAAACATGGAAATATCTACCCGGCCATCTGTATAAAGATGGAAATATCTACACCGCAATCTGTATAAATATGGAAATACCTACACCGCTACCTCTATAGACATGTAAATATCTACACCGCTATCTGTATAAACATGGAAATAACTACACTGCCATCAGTAGAAAGAAGGAAATATCTACACCGCGAGCTCTATAAACATGGAAATATCTACACTGCTATCTCTATAAACATGGAAATACCAACACCGTTATCTGTATAAACATGGAAATATCTACACCGCTATCTCTATAAGCACGAAAATACTTACACCACCATCTCTATAGGCATGGAAATATTTACACCGCCATCTCTATAAACATAGAAATAACTACACCGCCATACCTATAAACATGGAAATATCTACACCGCCATCTGCATATACATGGAAATATCTACACACACATCTGTATAAACATGGAAATATCTACACTGCCATCTGTATAAACTTAGAAATATCTACACTGACATCTGTACAAAGATGGAAATGTCTACAAAGCGATCTGTATAAACATGGGAATTTCAACACCGCTACCTGTATAAACATGGAAATATCTACACCACTATCAGTATCAACATGCAAATAACTACACCGCAATCTGTATAAACATGGAAATATCTACAATGCTATCTCTGTAAACATGGAAATATCTACAAAGCTATCTGTGTAAACTTGGAAATATCTACACCGCAATCTGTGTAAATTTGGCAATACCTACACCGCAATCTGTGCAAAGATGGAAATATCTACACAGCTATCTCTGTAAACATGGAAATATCTACACAGCTATCTGTATAAACATGGAAATATCTACACTGCCATCTGTATAAACATGGAAATATCTACAGCGCCATCTGTATAAACATGGAAATATCTACACTGCCATCTGTTCAAACATGGAAATATCTACACAGCCATCTGTATAAACATGGAAATATCTACACCGCTATCTCTATAAACATGGAAATATCTACACCGTTATCTCTATAAACATGGAAATATCTACATCGCTATCTGTATAAACAGGGAAATATCTACACCGCTATCTGTATAAACATGGAAATATCTACACCGCTTTCTGTATAAAGATGGAAATATCTACACCGCTACCTGTATAAACATGGAAATATATACAATGCTATCTGTGTAAACATGGAAATATCTACACAGCTATATGTGTAAACTTGGAAATATCTACACAGCTATCTGTGTTAAAATGGAAATATCTACACAGCAATCTGTGCAAAGATGGAAATATCTACACTGCTATCTCTGTAAACATGGAAATATCTACACCACTATCTGTATAAACATGGAAATATCTATACCGCAGTCTCTATAAACATGGAAATATCTCCACCGATATCTGTAAAAACATGAAAATATCTACACCGCTATCTGTATAATCATGGACATATCTAAACCGCAATCTGTATAAACATGGAAATATCTACCACAGTATGTGTGTAAACATGGAAATATCTACACAGCTATCTGTGTAACCTTGGAAATATCTACACAGCTATCTGCGTAAACATGGAAATATCTACATGGCAATCTGTGCAAAGATGGAAGTAACTACACCGCTATCTCTGTAAACTTGGAAATATCTACACCGCTACCTGTATAAAAAAGGAAATATCTACACCGCCATCTGTAGAAACATGGAAATAACTACACCGCCATCTGTATAAACATGGAAATACCTACACCGCTATCTGTATAAATATGGAAATATCTACACGGCTATCTTTATAAACATGGAAATACCTACACCGCTTTCTATATAAACATGAAAATATCTACACTGCTATCTCTATATACATGGAAATATCTACACCTCCATCTCTATAATCATGAAAATATCTACACCGCCATCTTCAGAAACATGAGTGTATCTCCACCGCCATCTGTATAAACATGGAAATATCTACCCCACTATCTGTATAAACATGGAAATATCATCACTGTCATCTGTATAAACATGGAAATATCTACACCGCCATCTGTATAGAGATGGAAATATCTACACCGCAATCTGTATAAATATGGAAATAACTACACCGCTATCTCTATAGACATGGAAATATCTACACCGCTATCTGTATAAACATGGAAATATCTACACTGCCATCTGTATAAAGATGGAAATATCTACACCGCGAGCTGTATAAACATGGAAATATCTACACCGCTATCTGTATAAAGATGGAAATACCAACACCGCTATCTCCATAAACATGGAAATACCTACACCGCTATCTCTATAAACAGGAAAATACTTACACCACCATCTCTATCAACATGGAAATATTTACACCGCCATCTCTATAAACTTAGAAATAACTATACCGCCATCTCAATGAACATGGAAATATCTACACCGCTATCTGCATAAACATGGACATATCTACACAGACATCTGTATAAACATGGAAATATCTACTCCGCCATCTCTATAAACATGAAAATATCTACACCGCCATCTTCAGAAACATGGATGTATCTACACCGCCATCTGTATAAACATGGAAATATCTACACCACTATCTGTATAAACATGGAAATATCTTCACAGCCATCTGTATGAACATTGAAATATCTACACTGCCATCTGTATAAAGTTGGAAATATGTGCACCGCAATCTGTATAAATATGGAAATACCTACAACGCTATCTGTATAGACATGGAAATTTCTACACCGCTATCTGTATAAACAAGGAAATATCTACACTGCCGTCTGTATAAAGATGGAAATATCTACACCGCGAGCTGTATAAACATGGAAATATCTACACCGCTATCTGTACAATCATGGAAATACCAACACCGTTATCTGTATAAACATGGAAATATCTACACCGCTATCTCTATAAACATGAGAATACTTATACCATCATCTCTATAAACATGGAGATATTTACACCGCAATCTCTATAAACATAGAAATAACTACACCACCATCTCTATAAACATGGAAATATCTACACCGCCATCTGCATAAACATGGAAATATCTACACAGACATCTGTATAAACATGGAAATATCTACACTGCCGTCTGTATAAACTTGGAAATATCTACACTGACATCTGTAGAAAGATGGAAATGTCTACAAAGTGATCTGTATCAACATGGGAATTTCTACACCGCTACCTGTATAAACATGGAAATATCTACACCGCTATCTGTATCAACATGGAATTAACTACACCACAATGTTTATAAACATGGAAATATGTACAATGCTATCTCTGTAAACATAGAAATATCTACACAGCTCTCTGTGTAAACTTCGAAATATCTACACCGCTATCTGTGTAAATTTGGCAATACCTAAACCGCAATCTATGCAAAGATGGAAATACCAACACCGCTATCTCTGTAAACATGGAAATAACTACACCGATATCTGTATAAACATGGAAATATCTACACTGCCATCTGTATAAACATGGAAATACCTACACCGCTTTCTCTATAAACATGAAAATATCTACACTGCTATCTCTATATACATGGAAATATCTACATCTCCATCTCTATAAACATGAAAATATCTACACCGCCATCATCAGATACATGGGTGTATCTACACCGCCATCGGTATAAACATGGAAATATCTACACCACTCTCTGTATATACATGGAAATATCTTCACTGCAATCTGTATAAACATGGAAATATCTACACCGCCATCTGTATAAAGATGGAAATATCTACACCGCAATCTGTATAAATATGGAAATATCTACACCGCTATCTCTATAGACATGGAAATATTTACACCGCTGTCTGTATAAACATGGAAATATCTTAACTGCCATGTGTGTAAAGATGGAAATATCTACACCTCGAGCTGTATGAACATGGAAATATCTACACCGCCATCTGTATAAACATGGAAATACCAACACCGCTATCTGTATAAACATGGAAATATCTACACCGCTATCTCTATAAACATGAAAATACTTACACCACAATCTCTATAAACATGGAAATATTTACACCGCTATCTGTATAAATTTAGAAATAAATAGACCAACATCTCTATAAACATGGAAATATCTACACCGCTATCTGCATAAACATGGAAATATCTACACAGACATCTGTATAAACATGGAAATATCTACACCGCCATCTCTATAAAGATGAAAATATCTACACCGCCATCTTCAGAAACATGGATGTATCTACACCGCCATCTGTATAAACATGGAAATATCTACACCACTATCTGTATAAACATGGAAATATCTTCACTGCCATCTGTATAAACATGGAAATATCTACACCGCCATCTGTATAAAGATGGAAATATCTACACCGCTATCTGTATAAACATGGAAATAACAACACCGTTATCTGTATAAACATGGAAATATCTACACCGCTATCTCTATAAACATGAAAATGCTTACACCACCATCTCTATAAACATGGAGTTATTTACAACGCTATCTCTATAAACATAGAAATAACTACACCGCATCTACATATACATGGAAATATCTACACCGCCATCTGAATAAACATGGAAATATCTACACAGACATCTATATAAACATGGAAATATCTACACTGCCATCTGTATAAACTTTGAAATATCCACACTGACATCTGTAGAAAAATGGAAATCTCTACAAAGCGATCAGTGTAAACATGGGAATTTCTACACCGCTACCTGTATAAACATGGAAATATCTACACCGCTATCTGTATCAACATGGAAATAACTACACCGCAATCTGTATAAACACGGAAATATCTACAATGCTATCTCTGTAAACATGGAAATATCTACACAGCTATCTGTGTAAACTTGGAAATATCTACACCGCTATCTGTGTAAATTTGGCAATACCTGCACCGCAATCTGTTCAAAGATGGAAATAAATACACCGCTATCTCAGTAA
This sequence comes from Pan paniscus, assembly GCF_029289425.2. NCBI lineage: Eukaryota > Metazoa > Chordata > Mammalia > Primates > Hominidae > Pan > Pan paniscus. Next base: position 126,804,194 of record NC_073255.2, read on the forward strand.
ACATGGAAATATCTATGCCGATATCTGTATAAACATGCAAATATCTACACTGCCATCTGTATAACCATGGAAATATCTACAGCGCCATCTGTATTAACATGGAAATATCTACACCGCCATCTGTACACACATGGAAATATCAACAAAGCCAACTGTATAAACATGGAAATATCTACACTGCTATCTCTATAAACATGGAAATATCTTCACCGCTATTTGTAGAAACATGGAAATATCTACATCGCTGTCTGTATAAACAGGGATATATCTCCACCGCTATATGTATAAACATGGAAATATCTACAACGCTATCTGTGAAAACTTGGAAATATCTACACAGCAATCTGTGAAAAGATGGAAATATCTACACCGCTATCTGTATAAACATGGAAATATCTATACCGCAGTCTCTATAAACATGGAAATATCTCCACCGCTATCTCTATAAACATGAAAATATCTACACCGCTTTCTGTATAAACATGGACATATCTACACTGCAGTCTGTAAAAACATGGAAATACCTACAACGCTATGTGTGTAAACATGGAAATATCTACACAGCTATCTGTGTAAACTTGGAAATATCTACACAGCTATCTGCATAAACATGGAAATATCTTCACGGCAATCTGTGCAAAGATGGAAATAACTACACCACTATCTCTGTAAACATGGAAATATCTACACCGCTACCTGTATAAACATGGAAATATCTACACCGCTGTCTGTATAAACAAGGAAATAACTTCACTTCTATCTGTATAAACATGGAAATATCTACACCGCCATCTGTATAAAGATGGAAATATCTACACTGCAATCTGTATAAATAAGGAAATACCTACACCGCTACCTCTATAGACATGTAAATATCTACACCGCTATCTGAATAAACATGGAAATATCTACACTGCCATCTGTATAAAGATGGAAATAACTACACTGCTATGTGTATAAACATGGAAATATCTACACCGCTTTCTGTATGAACATGGAAATACCTACACCGCTATCTGTATAAACATGGAAATATCTACACCGCTTTCTGTATGAACATGGAAATATCTACACCGCTATCTGTATAAACATGGAAATATATAAAATGCTATCTGCGTAAACATGGAAATATCTACACCGCTATCTCTATAAACATGGAAATATCTACACCGTTATCTGTATAAACATGGAAATATCTACATTGCTATGTGTATAAACAGGGAAATATCTCCACCGCTATCTGTATAAACATGGAAATATCTACACCGCTTTCTGTATAAACATGGAAATAGCTACACCGCTATCTGTATAAACATGGAAATATATACAATGCTATCTGCGTAAACATGGAAATATCTACACAGCTATCTGTGTAAACCTGGAAATATCTACACAGCTATCTGTGTAAAAATGGAAATATCTACACAGCAATTTGTGCAAAGATGGAAATATCTTCACTGCTATCTCTGTAAACATGGAAATATCTACACCGCTATCTGTATAAACATGGAAATATCTACACCGCTGTCTGTATAAAGAAGGAAATATCTACACCACCATCTGTAGAAACATGGAAATATCTACACCGCAATCTGTATAAACATGGAAATACCTACACCGCTATCTGTATAAATATGGAAATATCTACACCGCTATCTATATAAACATGGAAATACCTACACCTCTTTCTCTATAAACATGAAAATATCTACACTGCTATCTCTATATACATGGAAATATCTACACCTCCATCTCTATAAACATGAAAATATCTACACCGCCATCTTCAGAAACATGAATGTATCTACACCACCATCTGTATAAACATGGAAATATCTACACCACTATCTGTATAAACATGGAAATACCTTCACTGCCATCTCTATAAACATGGAAATATCTACACCGCCATCTGTATAAAGATGGAAATATCTACACCGCAATCGGTGTAAATATGGAAATAACTACACTGCTATCTCTGTTGACATGGAAATATGTACACCGCTATCTGTATGAACTTGGAAATATCTACACTGCCATCTGTATAAAGATGGAAATATCTACACCGCGAGCTGTATAAACATGGAAATATCTACACCGCTATCTGTATAAAGATGGAAATACCGACACCGCTATCTGCATAAACTTGGAAATACCTACACCGCTATCTCTATAAACATGAAAATACTTACACCACCATCTCTATAAAGATGGAAATATTTACACCGCTATCTCTATAAACTTAGAAATAACTATACCGCCATCTCTATGAACATGGAAATATCTACACCGCTACATGCATAAACATGGAAATATCTACACAGACATCTGTATAAAAATGGAAATATCTACACCGCCATCTCTATAAACATGAAAATATCTACACCGCCATCTTCAGAAACATGGATGTATCTACACCGCCATCTGTATAAACATGGAAATATCTACACTGCAATCTCTATATACATGGAAATTTCTACAACGCCATCTCTATAAACGTGAAAATATCTACAACGCCGTCTTCAGAAACATGGTTGTATCTACACCGCCATCTGTATAAACTTGGAAATATCTACACCACTATCTGTATAAACATGGAAATATCTTCACTTCTATATGTATAAACATGGAAATATCTACACCGCCATCTGTATAAAGATGGAAATATCTACACCGCAATCTGTATAAATATGGATATAACTACACCGCTACCTCTATAGACATGTAAATATCTACACCGCTATCTGTATAAACATGGAAATATCTGCACTGCCATCTGTATAAGGATGGAAATATATACAATGCTATCTGCATAAACATGGAAATATCTACACCGCTATCTCTATAAACATGGAAATACCAACACCGTTATCTGTATAAACATGGAAATATCTACACCGCTATCTCTATAAACATGAAAATACTTACACCACCATCTCTATAAGCATGGAAATATTTACACCGCTATCTCTATAAACATAGAAATAACTACAACGCCATCCCTATAAACATGGAAATATCTACACCACCATCTGCATATACATGGAAATATCTACACACACATCTGTATAAACATGGAAATATCTACACTGCCATCTGTATAAACTTGGTAATATCTACACTGACATCTGTAGAAAGATGGAAATGTCTACAAAGCGATCTGTATAAACATGGGAATTTCTACACCGCTACCTGTATAAACATGGAAACATCTATACCACTATATGTATCAACAAGGAAATAACTACACCGCAATCTATATAAACATATAAATATGTACAATGCTATCTCTGTAAACATGGAAATATCTACAAAGCTATCTGTGTAAACTTGGAAATATCTACACCGCAATCTGTGTAAATTTGGCAATACCTACACCGCAATCTGTGCAAAGATGGAAATATCTACACCGCTATCTCTGTAAACATGGAAATATCTACACAGCTATCTCTATAAACATGGAAATGTCTACAGTGCCAACTGTATAGACATGGAAATATCTACAGCACCATCTGTATAAACATGGAAATATCTACACTGCCATCTGTACAAACATGGAAATATCTACACAGCCGTCTGTATAAAAATGGAAATATCTACACCGCTATCTCTATAAACATGGAAATATCTACACCGTTATCTGTATAAACATGGAAATATCTACATCGCTATCTGTATAAACAGGGAAACATCTCCACCGATATCTGTATAAACATGGAAATATCTACACCGCTTTCTGTAAAAACATGGAAATATCTACACCGCTATCTGTATAAACATGGAAATATATACAATGCTATCTGCGTAAACATGGAAATATCTACACAGCTCTTTGTGTAAACTTGGAAGTATCTGCACAGCTATCTGTGTAAAAATGGAAATATCTACACAGCAATCTGTGCAAAGATGGAAATATCTACACTGCTATGTCTATAAACATGGAAATATCTACACCGCTATCTGTATAAACATGAAAATATCTATACCACAGTCTCTGTAAACATGGAAATATCTCCACCGCTATCTGTATAAACATGAACATATCTACACCGCTATCTGTATAATCATGGACATATCTAAACCGCAATGTGTATAAACATGGAAATATCTACCACGGTATGTGTGTAAACATGGAAATATCTACACAGCTATCTGTGTAAACTTGGAAATATCTACACAGCTATCTGCGTAAACATGGAAATACCTATACGGCAATCTGTGCAAAGATGGAAATAACTACACCGCTATCTCTGTTATCTTGGAAATATCTGCACCGCTACCTGAATAAACATGGAATTATCGACACCGATGTCTGTATATACAAGGAAATATCTACACCGCCATCTGTAGAAACATGGAAATATCTACACCGCAATCTGTATAAACTTGGAAATACCTGCACCGCTATCTGTATAAATATGGAAATATCTACACCTCTATCTCCATAAACATGTAAATATCTACACCGCTTTCTCTATAAACATGAAAATATCTAAACTGCTATCTCTATATACATGGAAATATCTACACCTTCATCTCAATAAACATGAAAATATCTACACCGCCATCTTCAGAAACATGGATGTATCTACACTGCCATCGGTATAAACATGGAAATATCTACACCACTATCTGTATAAACATGGCAATATCTTCACTGCCATCTGTATAAATATGGAAATATCTACACCGCCATCTGCATAAAGATGGAAATATCTACAACGCAATCTGTATAAATATGGAAATAACTACACCGCTATCTCTATAGACATGGAAATATCTACACCGCTATCTGTATAAACATGGACATATCTACACTGCCATCTGTATAAAGATGGAAATATCTACACCGCGAGCTGTATAAACATGGAAATATCTACACCGCTATCTGTATAAAGATGGAAATACCATCACCGCTATCTGTATAAACATGGAAATACCTACACCGCTATCTCTATAAACAGGAAAATACTTACACCACCATCTCTATAAACATGGAAATATGTACACCGCTATTTCTATAAACTTAGAAATAACTCTACCGCCATCACTATGAACATGGAAATATCTACACCGCTATCTGCATAAACATGGAAATATCTACACAGACATCTGTATAAACATGGAAATATCTACACTGCCATCTCTATAAACATCAAAATATCTACATCGCCATCTTCAGAAACATGGATGTATCTACACCGCCAGCTGTATAAACATGGAAATATCTACACCACTATCTGTATAAACATGGAAATATGTTCACTGCCATCTGTATAAACATGGAAATATCTACACCGCCATCTGTAAAAAGTTGGAAATATCTACACCACAATCTGTATATATATGGAAATACCTATACCGCTATCTCTATAGACATGGAAATTTCTACACCGCTATCTGTATAAACATGGAAATATCTACACTGCCATCTGTATAAAGATGGAAATATCTACACCGTGAGCTGTAGAAACATGGAAATAGCTACACCGCTATCTGTACAAACATGGAAATACCAACACCGTTATCTGTATAAACATGGAAATAACTACACCGCTATCTCTATAAACATGAAAATACTTACACCATCATCTCTATAAACATGGAGATATTTACACCACTATCTCTATAAACATAGAAATAACTACACTGCCATCTCTATAAACATGGAAATATCTACACCGCCATCTGCATAAACATGGAAATATCTACACAGACATCTGTATAAACATGGAAATATCTACACTGCCGTCTGTATAAACTTGGAAATATCTACACTGTCATCTGTAGAAAGATGGAAATGTCTACAAAGCGATCTGTATCAACATGGGTATTTCCACACCGCTACCTGTATAAACATGGAAATATCTACACCGCTTTCTGTATCAACATGGAAATAACTACACCACAATCTGTATAAAAATGGAAATATGTGCAATGCTGTCTCTGTAAACATGGAAATATCTACACAGCTATCTGTGTAAACTTGGAAATATCTACACCGCTATCTGTGTAAATTTGCCAATACCTACACCGCAATCTATGCAAAGATGGAAATACCTACACCGCTATCTCTGTAAACATGGAAATATCTACAACGCTATCTGTATAAACATGGAAATATCTACACTGCCATCTGTATAAACATGGAAATACCTACACCGCTTTCTCTATAAACATGAAAATATCTACACTGCTATCTCTCTATACATGGAAATATCTACACCTCCATCTCTATAAACATGAAAATATCTACACCGCCATCTTCAGATACATGGGTGTATCTACACCGCCATCTGTATAAACATGGAAATATCTACACCACTATCTGTATGTACATGGAAATATCTTCACTGTCATCTGTATAAACATGGAAATATCTGCACCGCTATCTCTATAAACATGAAATTACTTACACCACCATTTCTATAAACATGGAAATATTTACACCGCTATCTCTATAAACATAGAAATAATTACACCGCCATCTCTATAAATATGGAAATATCTACACCGCCATTTGCATAAACAATGAAATATCTACACAGACATCTGTATAAATTTGGAAATATCTACACTGACATGTGTAGAAAGATGGAAATATCTACAAAGCGATCTGTATAAACATGGGAATTTCTACACCGCTACCTGTATAAACATGGAAATATCTACACCGCTATCTGTATCAACATGGAAATAACTACACCGCAATCTGTATAAACATGGAAATATCTACACAGCAATCTGTACAAAGATGGAAATATCTACACCGCAGTCTCTATAAACATGGAAATATCTACACCGCTATCTGTATAAACATGGAAATAACTACACCGCTATCAGTATAAACATGGAAATTTTTACACCGCTATCTGTATTAACATGGAAATATTTCCACCACTATCTTTATAAACATGGAAATACCTAAACCGGTATCTTTAAAATCATGGAAATACCTACACCGCTATCTCTGTAAACAATGAAATATCTACAATGCTATATGTGTAAACATGGAAATATCTACACAGCTATCTGTGTAAACTTGGAAATATCTACACCGCAATCTGTGTAAGCATGGAAATATCTACAATGCTATCTGTGTAAACATGGAAATATTTACAACGCTATCTGTGTAAACAGGGAAATATCTACACAGCTATCTGTAAAACGTGGAAATATCTACAACACTATCTGTATAACCCTGAAAATATCTACACCGCTATCTGTATCAACATGTAAATAACTACACCGCTATCTGTATAAACATGGAAATATCTACAATGATATCTCTGTAAACATGGAAATATCGACACAGTTATCTGTGTAAACTTGGAAATATCTACACCGCTATCTGTGTAAAGTTTGCAATGTCTACACAGCAATCTGTGAAAGATGGAAATATCTTTACCGCTATATCTGTAAACATGGAAATATCTACACCTCTATATGTATAAACATGGAAATATCTACACCGCCATCTGTATACACATGGAAATATCTACACTGCCATCTGTATAAACATGGAAATATCTACACCGCTATCTCTATAAACATGGAAATATCTACACCGCTATCTGTATAAACATGGAAATATCTACATCGCTATCTGTATAAACAGGGAAATATCTCCACCGCTATCTGTGTAAACATGGAAATATCTACACCGCTATTTGTATATACATGGAAATATCTACACCGCTATCTGTATATACAAGGAAATATCTACACCGCCATCTTTAGAAACATGGAAATATTTACACCGCCATCTGTATAAACATGGAAATACCTACACCGCTACCTGTATAAATATGGAAATGTCTACACCGCTATCTCTATAAACATGGAATTACCTACACCACTTGCACTATAAACATGGAAATATCTACAAGGCAATCTCTGTAAACATGGAAATATCTACACCGCCATCTATGTAAACATGAAAATATGTACACTGCCATCTTCAGAAACATGGCTGTATCTACACCGTCATCTGTATAAACATGGAAATATCTACACCACTATCTGTATAAAGATGTAAATATTTAAACCGCTATCTCTATAAACATGGAAATATCTACACCGCCATCTGTATTAACATGGAAATATATACACAGTCATCTGTATAAACCAGGAAATATCTACACTGTCATCCATATAATCATGGAAATATCTAGCGAGAACTCTGTAAAAACATGGAAATATCCGCACAGCCATCTGTATAAACATGGAAATATCTACACCGCTATCTGTAAAAACATGGAAATATCTACACCGCTATGTGTATTAACTTGGAAATATCTCCATTTCTATCTGTATAAACATGGGCATAACTCCACCGCAATCTGTATAAACATGAAAATATCTACACGTCTATCTCTATAAACATGGAAATATCTACACTGCCATCTGTACAAACATGGAAATACCTACACAGTCATCTGTAGAAACATGGAAATATCTACACCGCTATCTCTATAAACATGGAAATAACTTCACCGCTATCACTTTAAACATGGAAATATCTACACCGCTATCCCCATCAACATGGAAATATACACAACGCCATCTCTTTAAACATGGAGATATCTACAACGCCATCTACATAAACAAGAAAATATCTACACTGCCATCTATGTAAACATGGAAATATCTACACCACCATCTCTATAAACATGGAAATATCTACACTGCCATTTGTAGAAACATGGAAATATCTACACCACCATCTGTATAAACGTGGAAATATCTACACCGCTATCTGTATAAACATGGGAATATCTACACCGCAATCTGTATAATCATGGAAATATCTACACCGATATCTGTATAAATATGAAATATCTAAACCGCTATCTCTATAAAAGTGGAAATATCTACACTGCTATCTGTATAAACATGGAAATATCCTCACTACTATCTCTATAAACTTGGATAAATCTACACCGCTATCTCTATAAACATGGAAATATCTACACCGCCATCTCTATAAACATGGAAATATCTACACCGCCATCTGTATTAACATGGAAATATCTACACCGCGATCTGTAGAAACATGGAAATATCTACATTGCGATCTGTATAAACATGGAAATATCTAGATCGCTATCTGTATAAACATGGAAAAATCTACACAGCTATCTCTATAAACATGGAAATATCTACACCGCCATCTGTATAAACATGGAAATACCTACAAAGTCATCTGTATAAACATGGAAATATCTACACAGCCATCTGTATAAACATGGAAATATCTACACAGCCATCTGTATATACATGGAAATATCTACACCGCTATCTGTATAAACATGGAAATATATACACAGACATCTGTTTATACATGGAAATAACTACACCACTATCTGTATAAACATGCTAATTACTACACCGCTATCTGTATAAATGTGGAAATATTTGCACCGCCATCCCTATAAACATGGTAATATCAACATCGCGATCTGTATAATCATGGAAATATCTTCATCATGATCTGTATAAACATGGAAATATCTACACCGCGATCTGTATAAACTTGGAAATACCTACACCGCTATCTGTATAAATATGGAAATATCTACACCTCTATCTGCATAAACATGTAAATACCTACACCGCTTTCTCTATAAACATGAAAATATCTAAACTGCTATCTCTATATACATGGAAATATCTACACCTTCATCTCTATAAACATGAAAATATCTACACCGCCATCTTCAGAAACATGGATGTATCTACACTGCCATCGGTATAAACATGGAAATATCTACACCACTATCTGTATAAACATGGCAATATCTTCACTGCCATCTGTATAAACATGGAAATATCTACACCGCCATCTGTATAAAGATGGAAATACCTACACCGCAATCTGTATAAATATGGAAATAACTACACCGCTATCTCTATAGACATGGAAATATCTACACCGCTATCTGTATAAACATGGACATATCTACACTGCCATCTGTATAAACATGGAACTATCTACACCGTGAGCTGTATAAACATGGAAATATCTACACCACTATCTGTATAAAGATGGAAATACCAACACCGCTATCAGTATAAACATGGAAATACCTACACCGCTATCTCTATAAACAGGAAAATACTTACACCACCATCTCTATAAACATGGAAATATGTACACCGCTATCTCTATAAACTTAGAAATAACTCTACCGCCATCTCTATGAACATGGAAATATCTACACCGCTATCTGCATAAACATGGAAATATCTACACAGACATCTGTATAAACATGGAAATATCTACACCGCCATCTCTATAAACATCAAAATATCTACACCGCCATCTTCAGAAACATGGATGTATCTACACCGCCAGCTGTATAAACATGGAAATATCTACACCACTATCTGTATAAACATGGAAATATGTTCACTGCCATCTGTATAAACATGGAAATATCTGCACCGCCATCTGTAAAAAGTTGGAAATATCTACACCACAATCTGTATATATATGGAAATACCTACACAGCTATCTCTATAGACATGAAAATTTCTACACCGCTATCTGTATAAACATGGAAATATCTACACTGCCATCTGTATAAAGATGGAAATATCTACACCGCGAGCTGTAGAAACATGGAAATACCTACAAAGTCATCTGTATAAACATGGAAATATCTACACAGCCATCTGTATAAACATGGAAATATCTACACAGCCATCTGTATATACATGGAAATATCTACACCGCTATCAGCATAAACATGGAAATATATACACAGACATCTGTTTATACATGGAAATATCTACACCACTATCTGTATAAACATGCTAATTACTACACCGCTATCTGTATAAATGTGGAAATATTTGCACCGCCATCCCTATAAACATGGTAATATCAAAATCGCGATCTGTATAAACATGGAAACATCTACATCATGATCTGTATAAACATGGAAATATCTACACCGCGATCTGTATAAACATGGAAATATCTACACCGCCATCTCTATAAACATGGAAATATGTACACCCCTATCTGTATAAACATGGAAATATCCACACCGCTACCTCTATAAACATGGAAAAATCAACACCGCTATCTCTATGAACATGGAAATATCTACACCGCCATCTCTATAAACATGGAAATATCTACACCACGATCAGTATAAACATGGAAACATCTACACCGCTATCTGTATAAACATGGAAATATCTCCACTGCTATCACTATAAACATCGAAATATCTACACCGCCATCTTTATATACATGGAAATACTTACAAAGTTATCTCTATAAACATGGAAATATCTACATCGCCATCTGTATAAACATGGAAATATCTACACAGCCATGTGTATATACATGGAAATATCTACACCGCTATCTATATAAACATGGAAATAACTACACTGCTATCTGTATAAACATAGAAATATCTACACCACCATCTACATATCCATGGAAATATCTGCGCCGCCATCTGTATAAACATGGAAATATCTACACGGACATGTGTGTATAGATGGAAATATCAACACCGCCATCTCTACAAACATGGAAATATCTACACCGCTATCTCAATAAACATGGAAATATCTACACTGTATTGTGTTTAAACATGGAAATATCTACACCGGTATCTGTATAAACATGGAAATATCTACAAAATGATCTGTATAAACATGGAAATATTTACAACGCTATCTGTATAAACATGGAAATATCTGCAACGCAATCTCTATAAACATGGAAATATATACAAAGCCATCTCTATAAACATGGAAATACCTATACAGTCATGTGTAGGAACATGGAAATATCTACACTGCCATCTGTATAAACATGGAAATCTCTACACAGCCCTCTGTATAAATATGGAAATATCTGCATAGGCATCTGTATAAACATAGAAATATCTGCACCGCTATCTGTATAAACATGGAAATACCTACACCGCTGTCTCTATAAACATGGAAATATGTACACCGCTATCTGTATAAACATGGAAATATCTACACTGCTATCTCTATAAACATGGAAATATCTACAAAGACATCTGTATAAACATGGAAATACCTACACAGTCATATGTAGCAACATTTAAATATCTACATTGCCATCTGTATAAACATAGAAATATCTACAAAGCCCTCTGTATAAATATGGAAATATCTCCATAGGCACCTGTGTAAACAAGGAAATATCTGCACCGCTATCTGTATAAACATGGAAACACCTGCACCGCTGTCTCTATAAACATGGAAATATGTACACCGCTATGTGTATAAACATGGAAACATCTCCACGGCTCTCTGTATAAACATGGAAATATCTCCACCGTTATTTGTATAAACATGGAGATATCTACAGCGCCATCTCTATGAACATTGAAACATCTACACTGCTATCTGTAAAAACATGGAAATATCTACACCGCCAACTGTATAAACATGGAAATATCTACACAACCGTCTGTATATACATGGAAATACCTACAACACCATCTGTATACACATGGAAATATCTACACAGACATCTGTATAAATATGGAAATAACTACACGGCCATCTGTATAAACATGGAAATATCTACACTGCCATCTGTAGAAAGATGGAAATATCTACACCGCTATCTCTATAAATATGGAAATATCTACACCGCCATTAGTATAAACATGGAAATAGCTACAAAGTCATCTGTATAAACCTGGAAATATCTACACAGCCATCGATATAAACATGGAAATATGTACACAGCCATCTGTATATACATGGAAATATCTACACCGCTATCTGTATAAACATGGAAATAACTACACCGCAATTTGTATAAACAAGCAAATATCTACACCGTAATCTGTACAAACATGGAAATATCTACACCGCCATCTCTATAAACATGGAAATATGTACACCCCTATCTGTATAAACATGGAAATATCCACACCGCTATCTCTATGAACATGGAAATATCTACACCGCCATCTCTATAAACATGGAAATATCTACACCACCATCAGTATAAACATGGAAACATCTACACCGCTATCTGTATAAATATGGAAATATCTCCACTGCTATCTCTATAAACATCGAAATATCTACACCGCCATCTGTATAAACATGGAAATACTTACAAAGTTATCTGTATAAACATGGAAATATCTACACCGCCATCTGTATAAACATGGAAATATCTACACAGCCATGTGTATATACATGGAAATATCTACACCGCTATCTATATAAACATGGAAATAACTACACCGCTATGTGTATAAACATGGAAATATCTACACCACCATCTACATATCCATGGAAATATCTGTGCCGCCATCTGTATAAACATGGAAATATCTACACGGTCATGTGTGAATAGATGGAAATATCAACACCGCCATCTATACAAACATGGAAATATCTGCACCGCTATCAGTATAACCATGGAAATATCTACACCGCGTTCTGTATAAACATGGAAGTATCTACACCGCTATCTGTATAAACTTGGGAATATCTACACCGCTATCTCTATAAACATGGAAATATCTACACCGTGATCTGTATAAACATGGAAATATTTACAACGCTATCTGTATAAACATGGAAATTTCTACACCGTTATCCGTATAAAGATGGAAATATCTACACCGCTATCTGTATAAACATGGAAATATCTAAACCGCTATCTGTATAAACATGGAAATATCTACACCGCGATCTGTATAAACATGGAAATATCTACACAGTGATATGTATAAACATGGAAACATTTTCAACACAATCTGTATAAATATGGAAATATCTACACCGCTACCTGTATAAACATGGTAATATCTACACCACCATCTATATAAACATGGAAATATCTACACCGCCATCTGTATAAACATGGAAATATCTACAACGCCATCTGTAGAAAGATGGAAATATCTACACCGCAATCTGTGTAAACATGGAAATATCTACACCGCGATCTGTATAAACATGGAAATATCTACACCGCTATCTGTATAAACCTGGAAATATCTACACCACCATCTGTATAAACATGGAAATACCTATACAGTCATCTGTGTATACATGGAAATATCTACACCACCATCTGTATAAACATGGAAATATCTTCAATGCCATCTGAATACACATGGAAATACCTACACGGCAATCTGTGTATAGATGGAAACATCAACACCGCCATCTGTACAAACATGGAAATATCTACACAGCTATCTCTATAAACATGGAAATATCTCCACTGCGGTCTGTATAAACATGGAAATATCTACACCGGTATCTGTATAAACATGGAAATATCTACACCATGATCTGTATAAACATGGAAATATATACACCGCTATCTGTATAAACATGGAAATATCTGCACCTCTATCTCTATAAACATGGAAATATGTACAAAGACATCTGCATAAACATGGAAATACCTACACAGTCATGTGTAGGAACATTTAAATATCTACACTGCCATCTGTATAAACATAGAAATATCTACAAAGCCCTCTGTATAAATATGGAAATATCTGCATAGGCATCTGTGTAAACATGGAAATATCTGCACCGCTACCTGTATAAACATGGAAATACCTACACCGCTGTCTCTATAAACATGGAAATATGTACACCGCTATGTGTATAAACATGGAAATATCTCCACTGCTCTCTGTATAAACATGGAAATATCTCCACCGTTATCTGTATAAACATGGAAATATCTGCAGCACCATCTCTATAAACATTGAAATATCTACACTGCCATCTGTAAAAACATGGAAATATCTACACCGGTATCTGTATAAACAGGGAAATATCTACACTTTGATCTGTATAAACATGGAAATCTATACACCGCTATCTGTATAAACATGGAAATATCTGCACCGCTGTCTCTATAAACATGGAAATATCTACAAAGACATCTGTATAAACATGGAAATATCTACACTGCCATCTGTATAAACATGGAAATACCTATACAGTCATCTGTGTAAACATGGAAATATCTACACCACCATCTGTATAAACATGGAAATATCTTCAATGCCATCTGTATACACATGGAAATACCTACACGGCAATCTGTGTATAGATGGAAACATCAACACCGCCATCTGTACAAACATGGAAATATCTACACTGCTATCTCTATAAACATGGAAATATCTACACTGCGGTCTGTATAAACATGGAAATATCTACACCGGTATCTGTATAAACAGGGAAATATCTACACCTTGATCTGTATAAACATGGAAATATATACACCGCTATCTGTATAAACATGGAAATATCTGCACCGCTGTCTATATAAACATGGAAATATCTACAAAGACATCTGTATAACCATGGAAATACCTACACAGTCATGTGTATTAACATTTAAATATCTACACCGCCCTCTGTATAAACATAGAAATATCTACACAGCCCTCTGTATAAATATGGAAATATCTTCATAGGCATATGTGTAAACATGGAAATATCTGCACCGCTATCTGTATAAACATGGAAATACCTACACCGCTGTCTCTATAAACATGGAAATATGTACACCGCTTTGTGTATAAACCTGGAAATATCTCCACTGCTCTCTGTATAAACATGGAAATATCTCCACACTTATCTGTGTAAACATGGAAATATCTACAGCGCCATCTCTATAAACATTGAAATATCTACACTGCCATCTGTAAAAACATAGAAATATCTACACCGCCAACTGTATAAACATGGAAATATCTACACCACCATCTGTATAAACATGGAAATAAGTACAATACCATCTGTATACACATGGAAATATCTACACAGCCATCTGTATATACGTGGAAATATCTACACCGCTATCTGTATATACATGGAAATAACTACACCGCTATTTGTATAAACAAGCAAATATCTACACCGTGATCTGTATAAACATGGAAATATCTACACTGCCAGCTCTATAAACATGGAAATATCTACACCCTATCTGTATAAACATGGAAATATCCACACCGCTATCTCTGTAAACATGGAAAAATCAACACCGCTATCTCTATGAACATGGAAATATCTACACCGCCATCTCAGTAAACATGGAAATATCTACACAAAGATCAGTATAAACATGGAAATACCTACACCGCTATCTGTATAAACATGGAAATATCTCCACTGCTATCTCTATAAACATCGAAATATCTACACCGCCATCTGTATAAACATGGAAATACTTACAAAGTTATCTGTATAAACATGGAAATATCTACACCGCCATCTGTATAAACATGGAAATATCTACACAGCCATGTGTATATACATGGAAATATCTACTCCGCTATCTATATAAACATGGAAATAACTACATCGCTATCTGGATAAACATGGAAATATCTACACCACCATCTACATATCCATGGAAATATCTGAGCCGCCATCTGTATAAACATGGAAATATCTACACGGTCATCTGTGTATAGATGGAAATATCAACACCGCCATCTGTACAAACATGGAAATATCTGCACAGCTATCTGTATAACCATGGAAATATTTACACCGCGCTCTGTATAAACATGGAAATATCTACACCGCTATCTCTACAAACATGAAAATATCTACACCGCTATCTCTATAAACATGGAAATATCTACACCGTGATCTGTATAAACATGGAAATATTTACACCGCTATCTGTATAAACATGGAAATTTCTACACAGTTATCTGTATAAATATGGAAATATCTACACCGCTATCTGTATAAACATGGAAATATCTACACCGCTATCTGTATAAACATGGAAATATCTACACCGCGATCTGTATAAACATGGAAATATCTACACCGCGATCTGTATAAACATGGAAATATCTTCACCACAATCTGTATAAACATGGAAGTATCTACACTGCTACCTGTATAAACCTGGTAATATCTACACCACCATCTATATAAACATGTAAATATCTACACCGCCATCTGTATAAACATGGAAATATCCACACAGCTATCTCTATAAACATGGAAATATATACACCGCCATCTGTGTAAACATGGAAATACCTATACAGTCATCTGTGTAAACATGGAAATATCTACACCACCATCTGTATAAACATGGAAATATCTTCAATGCCATCTGAATACACATGGAAATACCTACACGGCAATCTGTGTATAGATGGAAACATCAACACCGCCATGTGTACAAACATGGAAATATCTACACTGCTATCTCTATAAACCTGGAAATATCTACACTGCGGTCTGTATAAACATGGAAATATCTACACCGGTATCTGTATAAACATGGAAATATCTACACCATGATCTGTATAAACATGGAAATATATACACCGCTATCTGTATAAACATGGAAATATCTGCACCTCTCTCTCTATGAACATGGAAATATCTACAAAGACATCTGTATAAACATGGAAATACCTAAATAGTCATGTGTAGGAACATTTAAATATCTACACTGCCATCTGTATAAATATAGAAATATCTACAAAGCCCTCTGTATATATATGGAAATATCTGCATAGGCATCTGTGTAAACATGGAAATATCTGCACCGCTATCTGTACAAACATGGAAATACCTACACCGCTGTCTCTATAAACATGGAAATATGTACACCGCTCTTTGTATAAACCTGGAAATATCTCCAATGCTCTCTGTATAAACATGGAAATATCTCCACCGTTATCTGTATAAACATGGAAATATCTACAGCGCCATCTCTATAAACATTGAAATATCTACACTGCCATCTGTAGAAATATGGAAATATCTACACCGCCAACTGTATAAACATGGAAATATCTACACCACCATCTGTATAAACATGGAAATAACTACAATACCATCTGTGTACACATGGAAATATCTACACAGCCATCTGTATATACGTGGAAATATCTACACCGCTATCTGTATAAACATGGAAATAACTACACCGCTTTTTGTATAAACAAGCAAATATCTACACCGTGATCTGTATAAACATGGAAATATCTACACCACCATCTCTATAAACAAGGAAATATCTACACCCCTATCTGTATAAACATGGAAATATCCACACCGCTATCTCTGTAAACATGGAAAAATCAACACCGCTATCTGTATGAACATGGAAATATCTACACCGCCATCTCTGTAAACATGGAAATATCTACACCACGATCAGTATAAACATGGAAATATCTACACCGCTATCTGTATAAACATGGAAATATCTCCACTGCTATCTCTATAAACATCGAAGTATCTACACCGCCATCTGTATAAACATGGAAATACTTACAAAGTTATCTGTATAAACATGGAAATATCTACACCGCCATCTGTATAAACATGGAAATATCTACACAGCCATGTGTATATACAAGGAAATATCTACACCGCTATCTATATAAACATGGAAATAACTACACTGCTATCTGTATAAACATGGAAGTATCTACACCACCATCTACATATCCATGGAAATATCTGACCCGCCATCTGTATAAACATGGAAATATATACACGGTCATCTGTGTATAGATGCAAATATCAACACCGCCATCTGTACAAACATGGAAATATCTGCACCGCTATCTGTATAACCATGGAAATATCTACACCGTGGTCTGTATAAACATGGAAATGTCTACACCGCTATCTGTATAAACATGGAAATATCTACACCGCTATCTCTATAAACATGGAAATATCTACACCGTGATCTGTATAAACATGGAAATATTTACACCGCTATCTGTATAAACATGGAAATTTCTACACCGTTATCTGTATAAATATGGAAATATCTACACCACTATCTGTATAAACATGGAAATATCTACACCGCTATCTGTATAAACATGGAAATATCTACATCACGATCTGTATAAATATGGAAATATCTACACCACAATCTACATACCCATGGAAATATCTGAGCCACCATCTGTATAAACATGGAAATATCTACACGGTCATCTGTGTATAGATGGAGATATCAACACCGCCATCTGTACAAACATGGAAATCTCTGCACCGCTATCTGTATAACCATGGAAATATCTACACCATGGTCTGTATAAACATGGAAATATCTACACCACTATCTGTATAAACATGGAAATATCTACACTGCTATCTCTACAAACATGGAAATATCTCCACCGTGATCTGTATAAACATGGAAATATCTACACTGCTATCTCTACAAACATGGAAATATCTACACCGTGATCTGTATAAACATGGAAATATTTACACCGCTATCTGTATAAACATGGAAATTTCTACACCGTTATCTTTATAAATATGGAATTATCTACACCGCTATCTGTATAAACATGGAAATATCTACACCGCTATCTGTATAAACATGGAAATATCTACACCACCATCTACATATCCATGGAAATATCTGAGCCGCCATCTGTATAAACATGGAAATATCTACACGGTCATCTGTGTATAGATGGAAATATCAACACCGCCATCTGTACAAACATGGAAATATCTGCACCGCTATCTGTATAACCATGGAAATATCTACACCGTGGTCTGTAGAAACATGGAAATATCTACACCGCTATCTGTATAAACATGGAAATATCTACACCGCATTCTCTATAAACATGGAAATATCTACACCGTGATCTGTATAAACATGGAAATATTTACACCGCTATCTGTATAAACATGGAAATTTCTACACCGTTAACTGTATAAATAAGGAAATATCTACACCGCTATCTGTATAAACATGGAAATATCTACAATGCCATCTGTAGAAAGATGGAAATATCTACACCGCAATCTGTGTAAACATGGAACTGTCAACACCGCTATCTGTAAACACATGGAAATATCTATTCCGCTACCTGTATAAACATGGAAATATCAACACCACGATCTGTATAAACATGGAAATATCTACACCGCGATCTGTATAAACATGGAAATATCTACACCGCGATCTGTATAAACATGGAAATATCTTCACCGCTATCTGTATAAACATGGAAATATCTACACAGCTATCTCTATAAACATGAAAATATCTACACTGCCATCTGTATAAACATGGAAATACCTATACAGTCATCTGTGTAAACATGGAAATATCTACACCACCATCTGTATAAACATGGAAATATCTTCAATGCCATCTGAATACACATGGAAATACCTACACGGCAATCTGTGTATGGATGGAAACATCAACACCGCCATCTGTAAAAACATGGAAATATCTACACTGCTATCTCTATAAACATGGAAATATCTACACTGCGGTCTGTATAAACATGGAAATATCTACACCGGTATCTGTATAAACATGGAAATATCTACACCATGATCTGCATAAACATGGAAATATATATACCGCTATCTGTATAAACATGGAAATATCTGCACCTCTATCTCTATAAACATGGAAATATCTACAAAGACATCTGTATAAACATGGAAATACCTACACAGTCATGTGTAGGAACATTTAAATATCTACACTGCCATCTGTATAAACATAGAAATATCTACAAAGCCCTCTGTATAAATATGGAAATATCTGCATAGGCATCTGTGTAAACATGGAAATATCTGCACCGCTATCTGTATAAACATGGAAATACCTACACCGCTGTCTCTATAAAAATGGATATATGTACACCGCTATGTGTATAAACGTGGAAATATCTCCACTGCTCTCTGTATACACATGGAAATATCTCCACCGTTATCTCTATAAACACGGAAATATCTACTGCGCCATCTCTATAAACATTGAAATATCTACACTGCCATCTGTAAAAACATGGAAATATCTACACCGCCAACTGTATAAACATGGAAATATCTACACCACCATCTGTATAAACATGGAAATAACTACAATACCATCTGTATACACATGGAAATATCTACACAGCCGTCTGTATATACGTGGAAATATCTACACCGCTATCTGTATATACATGGAAATAACTACACCGCTATTTGTATAAACAAGCAAATATCTACACCGTGATCTGTATAAACATGGAAATATCTACACCGCCATCTCTATAAACATGGAAATATCTACATCCCAATCTGTATAAACATGGAAATATCCACACCGCTATCTCTGTAAACATGGAAAAATCAACACCGCTATCTCTATGAACATGGAAATATCTACACCGCCATCTCAGTAAACATGGAAATATCTACACCACGATCAGTATAAACATGGAAATATCTACACCGCTATCTGTATAAACATGGAAATATCTCCACTGCTATCTCTATAAACATCGAAGTATCTACACCGCCATCTGTATAAACATGGAAATACAAAGTTATCTGTATAAACATGGAAATATCTACACCGCCATCTGTATAAACATGGAAATATCTACACAGCCATGTGTATATACATGGAAATATCTACACCGCTATCTATATAAACATGGAAATAACTACACCGCTATCTGTATAAACATGGAAATATCTACACCACCATCTACATATCCAGGGAAATATCTGAGCCCCCATCTGTATAAACATGGAAATATCTACACGGTCATCTGTGTATAGATGGAAATATCAACACCGCCACTTGTACAAACATGGAAATATCTGCACCGCTATCTGTATAACCATGGAAATATCTACACCGCGGTCTGTATAAACATGGAAATATCTACACCGCTGTCTGTATAAACATGGAAATATCTACACCGCTATCTCTATAAACATGGAAATACCTACACCGTGATCTGTATAAACATGGAAATATTTACACCGCTATCTGTATAAACATGGAAATTTCTACACCGTTATCTGTATAAATATGGAAATATCTACACCGCTATCTGTATAAACATGGAAATATATACACCGCTATCTGTATAAACATGGAAATATCTACACCGCGATCTGTATAAACATGGAAATATCTACACCACCATCTACATATCCATGGAAATATCTGAGCCGCCATCTGTATAAACGTGGAAATATCTACACGGTCATCTGTGTATAGATGGAAATATCAACACCGCCATCTGTACAAACATGGAAATATCTGCACCGCTATCTGCATAACCATGGAAATATCTACACCGCGGTCTGTATAAACATGGAAATATCTACACCGCTATCTGTATAAACGTGGAAATATCTACACCACTATCTCTACAAACATGGAAATATCTACAACACGATCTGTATAAACATGGAAATATCTTCACCACAATCTGTATAAACATGGAAATAACTACACCGCTACCTGTATAAACCTGGTAATATCTACACCACCATCTATATAAACATGTAAATACCTACACCGCCATCTGTATAAACATGGAAATATCTACAATGCCATCTGTAGAAAGATGGAAATATCTACACCGCAATCTGTGTAAACATGGAACTATCTACACCGCTATCTGTAAAAACGTGGAAATATCTACGCCGCTACCAGTATAAACATGGAAATATCTACACCGCGATCTGTATAAACATGGAAATATCTACACCGTGATCTGTATAAACATGGAAATATCTACACCGCGATCTGTATAAACATGGAAATATCTTCACTGCTATCTGTATAAACATGGAAATACCTACACAGCTATCTCTATAAACATGGAAATATCTACACCGCCATCTGTATAAACATGGAAATACGTATACAGTCATCTGTGTAAACATGGAAATATCTACACCACCATGTGTATAAACATGGAAATATCTTCATTGCCATCTGAATACACATGGAAATACCTACACGGCAATCTGTGTATAGATGGAAACATCAACACCGCCATCTGTACAAACATGGAAATATCTACACTGCTATCTCTATAAACATGGAAATATCTACACTGCGGTATGTATAAACATGGAAATATCTACACCGGCATCTGTATAAACATGGAAATATCTACACCATGATCTGTATAAACATGGTAATATATACACCGCTATCTGTATAAACATGGAATTATCTGCACCTCTATCTCTATAAACATGGAAATATGTACAAAGACATCTGTATAAACATGGAAATACCTACACAGTCATGTGTAGGAACATTTAAATATCTACACTGCCATCTGTATAAACATAGAAATATCTACAAAGCCCTCTGTATAAATATGGAAATATCTGCATAGGCATCTGTGTAAACATGGAAATATCTGCAACGCTGTCTGTATAAACATGGAAATAACTACACCGCTGTCTCTATAAACATGGAAATATGTACACCGCTATGTGTATAAACTTGGAAATATCTCCACTAC
This sequence comes from Pan paniscus, assembly GCF_029289425.2. NCBI lineage: Eukaryota > Metazoa > Chordata > Mammalia > Primates > Hominidae > Pan > Pan paniscus. The sequence goes on from NC_073255.2 coordinate 126,827,503, forward strand.
TCTCTGTATAAACATGGAAATATCTCCACCGTTATCTGTATAAACATGGAAATATCTACACCACCATCTGTATAAACATGGAAATATCTACAATACCCTCTGTATACACATGGAAATATCTACACAGACATCTGTATAAATATGGAAACAACTACACGGCCATCTGTATAAACATGGAAATATCTACACTGCCATCTGTAGAAAGATGGAAATACCTACACCGCTATCTCTATAAATATGGAAATATCTACACCGCCATCTCTATAAACATGAAAATATCTACACTGCCATCTCCATAAAGATGGAAGTATCTACTCTGCCATGTGTATAAACACGGAAATATCTACACCACCATCTGTGTAAACATGGAAATATCTACACCGCTATCTGTATAAACATGGAAATATCTACACCACCATCTGCATGTCCATGGGAATTTCTACGCCGCCATCTGTATAAACATGGAAATATCTACACGACCATCTGTGTATAGACGGAAATATCAACACCGCCATCTGCACAAACTTGGAAATATCTACACCGCCATCTCCATAAACATGAAAATATCTACACTGCCATCTCCATAAATATGGAAATAACTACTCCGCCATCTGTATAAACATGGAAACATCTACACCGCCATCTGTGTGAACAAGGAAATATCTACAATTCCTTCTGTATAAAGACATAAATATCTGCACCGCGAGCTGTATAAACATGGAAATATCTACATCGCTATCTGCATAAACGTGGTAATAACAACACCGCTATCGGTATAAACATGGAAATACCTACAACGCCATCTATAGAAATATGGAAATATCTACACCGCTATGTCTATAAATATGGAAATACCTACACCGCTATCTCTATAAACATGGAAATATCTACACCGCGATCTTTATAAACATGGAAATATCTTCACCACGAACTGTATATACATGGAAATATCTACACCGCTATCTGTATAAACATGGAAATATCTACAACGCGATCTGTATAAACATGTAAATATCTTCACCACGATCTGTATATACATGGAAATAGCTACACCGCTATCTGTATGAACATGGTAATATCTACACAACCATATATATAAACATGGAAATATCTACACCGCCATCTATATAAACATGGAAATATCTACAATGCGATCTGTAGAAAGATGGAAATATCTACCCCGCAATCGGTGTAAACATGGAAATATCTACACCGCTATCTGAATAAACATGGAAATATCTACACCGCGATCTGTATAAACATGGAAATATCTACAAAGTCATCTGTATAAACATGGAAATATCTACACAGCCATCTGTATAAACATGGAAATATCTACACAGCCATCTGTATATACATGGAAATATCTTCACTGCTATCTGTATAAACATGGAAATACCTACACAGCTATCTCTATAAACATGGAAATATCTACACCGCCATCTGTATAAACATGGAAATACCTATACAGTCATCTGTGTAAACATGGAAATATCTACACCACCATGTGTATAAACATGGAAATATCTTCATTGCCATCTGAATACACATGGAAATACCTACACGGCAATCTGTGTATAGATGGAAACATCAACACCGCCATCTGTACAAACATGGAAATATCTACACTGCTATCTCTATAAACATGGAAATATCTACACTGCGGTATGTATAAACATGGAAATATCTACACCGGCATCTGTATAAACATGGAAATATCTACACCATGATCTGTATAAACATGGTAATATATACACCGCTATCTGTATAAACATGGAATTATCTGCACCTCTATCTCTATAAACATGGAAATATGTACAAAGACATCTGTATAAACATGGAAATACCTACACAGTCATGTGTAGGAACATTTAAATATCTACACTGCCATCTGTATAAACATAGAAATATCTACAAAGCCCTCTGTATAAATATGGAAATATCTGCATAGGCATCTGTGTAAACATGGAAATATCTGCAACGCTGTCTGTATAAACATGGAAATAACTACACCGCTGTCTCTATAAACATGGAAATATGTACACCGCGATGTGTATAAACTTGGAAATATCTCCACTACTCTCTGTATAAACATGGAAATATCTCCACCGTTATCTGTATAAACATGGAAATATCTACACCGTGATCTGTATAAACATGGAAATATCTACAAAGTCATCTGTATAAACATGGAAATATCTACACAGCCATCTGTATAAACATGGAAATATCTACACAGCCATCTGTATATACATGGAAATATCTTCACTGCTATCTGTATAAACATGGAAATACCTACACAGCTATCTCTATAAACATGGAAATATCTACACCGCCATCTGTATAAACATGGAAATACCTATACAGTCATCTGTGTAAACATGGAAATATCTACACCACCATGTGTATAACCATGGAAATATCTTCATTGCCATCTGAATACACATGGAAATACCTACACGGCAATCTGTGTATAGATGGAAACATCAACACCGCCATCTGTACAAACATGGAAATATCTACACTGCTATCTCTATAAACATGGAAATATCTACACTGCGGTATGTATAAACATGGAAATATCTACACCGGCATCTGTATAAACATGGAAATATCTACACCATGATCTGTATAAACATGGTAATATATACACCGCTATCTGTATAAACATGGAATTATCTGCACCTCTATCTCTATAAACATGGAAATATGTACAAAGACATCTGTATAAACATGGAAATACCTACACAGTCATGTGTAGGAACATTTAAATATCTACACTGCCATCTGTATAAACATAGAAATATCTACAAAGCCCTCTGTATAAATATGGAAATATCTGCATAGGCATCTGTGTAAACATGGAAATATCTGCAACGCTGTCTGTATAAACATGGAAATAACTACACCGCTGTCTCTATAAACATGGAAATATGTACACCGCTATGTGTATAAACTTGGAAATATCTCCACTACTCTCTGTATAAACATGGAAATATCTCCACCGTTATCTGTATAAACATGGAAATATCTACAGCGCCATCTCTATAAACATGGAAATATCTACACTGCCATCTGTAAAAACACGGAAATATCTACACCGCCAACTGTATAAACATGGAAATATCTACACCACCATCTGTATAAACATGGAAATATCTACAATACCCTCTGTATACACATGGAAATATCTACACAGACATCTGTATAAATATGGAAACAACTACACGGCCATCTGTATAAACATGGAAATATCTACACTGCCATCTGTAGAAAGATGGAAATACCTACACCGCTATCTCTATAAATATGGAAATATCTACACCGCCATCTCTATAAACATGAAAATATCTACACTGCCATCTCCATAAAGATGGAAGTATCTACTCTGCCATGTGTATAAACACGGAAATATCTACACCACCATCTGTGTAAACATGGAAATATCTACACCGCTATCTGTATAAACATGGAAATATCTACACCACCATCTGCATGTCCATGGGAATTTCTACGCCGCCATCTGTATAAACATGGAAATATCTACACGACCATCTGTGTATAGACGGAAATATCAACACCGCCATCTGCACAAACATGGAAATATCTACACCGCCATCTCCATAAACATGAAAATATCTACACTGCCATCTCCATAAATATGGAACTAACTACTCCGCCATCTGTATAAACATGGAAACATCTACACCGCCATCTGTGTGAACAAGGAAATATCTACAATTCCTTCTGTATAAAGACATAAATATCTGCACCGCGAGCTGTATAAACATGGAAATATCTACATCGCTATCTGCATAAACGTGGTAATAACAACACCGCTATCGGTATAAACATGGAAATATCTACAACGCCATCTATATAAATATGGAAATATCTACACCGCTATGTCTATAAATATGGAAATACCTACACCGCTATCTCTATAAACATGGAAATATCTACACCGCGATCTTTATAAACATGGAAATATCTTCACCACGAACTGTATATACATGGAAATATCTACACCGCTATCTGTATAAACATGGAAATATCTACAACGCGATCTGTATAAACATGTAAATATCTTCACCACGATCTGTATATACATGGAAATAGCTACACCGCTATCTGTATAAACATGGTAATATCTACACAACCATATATATAAACATGGAAATATCTACACCGCCATCTATATAAACATGGAAATATCTACAATGCGATCTGTAGAAAGATGGAAATATCTACCCCGCAATCGGTGTAAACATGGAAATATCTACACCGCTATCTGAATAAACATGGAAATATCTACACCGCGATCTGTATAAACATGGAAATATCTACAAAGTCATCTGTATAAACATGGAAATATCTACACCGTGATCTGTATAAACATGGAAATATCTACACCGCGATCTGTATAAACATGGAAATATCTTCACTGCTATCTGTATAAACATGGAAATACCTACACAGCTATCTCTATAAACATGGAAATATCTACACCGCCATCTGTATAAACATGGAAATACCTATACAGTCATCTGTGTAAACATGGAAATATCTACACCACCATGTGTATAACCATGGAAATATCTTCATTGCCATCTGAATACACATGGAAATACCTACACGGCAATCTGTGTATAGATGGAAACATCAACACCGCCATCTGTACAAACATGGAAATATCTACACTGCTATCTCTATAAACATGGAAATATATACACTGCGGTATGTATAAACATGGAAATATCTACACCGGCATCTGTATAAACATGGAAATATCTACACCATGATCTGTATAAACATGGTAATATATACACCGCTATCTGTATAAACATGGAATTATCTGCACCTCTGTCTCTATAAACATGGAAATATGTACAAAGACATCTGTATAAACATGGAAATACCTACACAGTCATGTGTAGGAACATTTAAATATCTACACTGCCATCTGTATAAACATAGAAATATCTACAAAGCCCTCTGTATAAATATGGAAATATCTGCATAGGCATCTGTGTAAACATGGAAATATCTGCAACGCTGTCTGTATAAACATGGAAATAACTACACCGCTGTCTCTATAAACATGGAAATATGTACACCGCTATGTGTATAAACCTGGAAATATCTCCACTACTCTCTGTATAAACATGGAAATATCTCCACCGTTATCTGTATAAACATGGAAATATCTACAGCACCATCTCTATAAACATGGAAATATCTACACTGCCATCTGTAAAAACACGGAAATATCTACACCGCCAACTGTATAAACATGGAAATATCTACACCACCATCTGTATAAACATGGAAATATCTACAATACCATCTGTATACAAATGGAAATATCTACACAGACATCTGTATAAATATGGAAACAACTACACGGCCATCTGTATAAACATGGAAATATCTACACTGCCATCTGTAGAAAGATGGAAATACCTACACCGCTATCTCTATAAATATGGAAATATCTACACCGCCATCTCTATAAACATGAAAATATCTACACTGCCATCTCCATAAAGATGGAAGTATCTACTCTGCCATGTGTATAAACACGGAAATATCTACACCACCATCTGTGTAAACATGGAAATATCTACACCGCTATCTGTATAAACATGGAAATACCTACACCACCATCTGCATGTCCATGGGAATTTCTACGCCGCCATCTGTATAAACATGGAAATATCTACACGACCATCTGTGTATAGACGGAAATATCAACACCGCCATCTGCACAAACTTGGAAATATCTACACCGCCATCTCCATAAACATGAAAATATCTACACTGCCATCTCCATAAATATGGAAATAACTACTCCGCCATCTGTATAAACATGGAAACATCTACACCGCCATCTGTGTGAACAAGGAAATATCTACAATTCCTTCTGTATAAAGACATAAATATCTGCACCGCGAGCTGTATAAACATGGAAATATCTACATCGCTATCTGCATAAACGTGGTAATAACAACACCGCTATCGGTATAAACATGGAAATATCTACAACGCCATCTATAGAAATATGGAAATATCTACACCGCTATGTCTATAAATATGGAAATACCTACACCGCTATCTCTATAAACATGGAAATATCTACACTGCGATCTTTATAAACATGGAAATATCTTCACCACGAACTGTATATACATGGAAATATCTACACCGCTATCTGTATAAACATGGAAATATCTACAACGCGATCTGTATAAACATGTAAATATCTTCACCACGATCTGTATATACATGGAAATAGCTACACCGCTATCTGTATAAACATGGTAATATCTACACAACCATATATATAAACATGGAAATATCTACACCGCCATCTATATAAACATGGAAATATCTACAATGCGATCTGTAGAAAGATGGAAATATCTACCCCGCAATCGGTGTAAACATGGAAATATCTACACCGCTATCTGAATAAACATGGAAATATCTACACCGCGATCTGTATAAACATGGAAATATCTACAAAGTCATCTGTATAAACATGGAAATATCTACACAGCCATCTGTATAAACATGGAAATATCTACACAGCCATCTGTATATACATGGAAATATCTACACCGCTATCTGTATAAACATGGAAATATCCACAATGCTATCTCTATAAACATGGAAAAATCAACACCGCTATCTCTATGAACATGGAAATATCTACACCGCCATCTCTATAAACATGGAAATATCTACACCACGATCAGTATAAACATGGAAATATCTACACCGCTATCTGTATAAACATGGGAATATCTCCACTGCTATCTCTGTAAACATCGAAATATCTACACCGCCATCTGTATAAACATGGAAATAATTACAAAGTTATCTGTATAAACATGGAAATATCTACACCGCCATCTGTATAAACATGGAAATATCTACACAGCCATGTGTATATACATGGAAATAACTACACCGCTATCTATATAAACATGGAAATAACTACACCGCTATCTGTATAAACATGGAAATATCTACACCGCCACCTACATATCCATGGAACTATCTATGCCGCCATCTGTATAAACATGGAAATATCTACACGGTCATCTCTGTATAGATGGAAATAACAACACCGCCATCTGTACAAACATGGAAATATCTGCACCGCTATCTGTATAAACATGGAAATATCTACACCGCGGTCTGTATAAACATGGAAATACTTACCATGTTATCTGTATAAACATGGAAATATCTACACCGCCATCTCTGTAAACATGGAAATATCTTCACCACGATCAGTATAAACATGGAAATATTTACACTGCTATCTGTATAAACATGGAAATTTCTACACCGTTATCTGTATAAATATGGAAATATCTACACCGCTATCTGTACAAACATGGAAATATCTACACCGCTATCTGTATTAACATGGAAATATCTACACCACAATCTGTATAAACATGGAAATATCTACACCACGATCTGTATAAACATGGAAATATCTTCACCAAAATCTGTATAAACATGGAAATATCTACACCCCTACCTGTATAAACATGGTAATATCTACACCACCATCTATATAAACATGGAAATATCTACATCGCCATCTGTATAAACATGAAAATATCTACAATGCCATCTGTAGAAAGATGGAAATATCTACACCGCAATCTGTGTAAACATGGAAATATCTACATCGCTATCTGTAAACTCATGGAAATATCTACACCGCTATCTGTATAAACATGGAAATATCTACACCGTGATCTGTATAAACATGGAAATATCTACACCGCGATCTGTATAAACATGGAAATATCTACACCGCCATCTGTATAAACATGGAAATACCTACAAAGTGATCTGTATAAACATGGAAATATCTACACAGCCATCTGTATAAACATGGAAATATCTACACAGCCATCTGTATATACATGGAAATATCTACACCGCTATCTGTAAACACAAGGAAATATCTACACCGCTGTTTGTATAAACATGGAAATATCTACACCGCGATCTGTATAAACATGGAAATATCTACAACGCGATCTGTATAAACATGGAAATATCTACACCGCCATCTGTATAAACATGGAAATACCTACAAAGTAATCTGTATAAACATGGAAATATCTACACAGCCATCTGTATAAACATGGAAATACCTACACAGCCATCTGTATATACATGGAAATATGTACACCGCTATCTGTATAAACATGGAAATAACTACACCGCTATTAGTATAAACAAGGAAATATCTAGACCGTGATCTGTATAAACATGGAAATATCTACACCGCAATCTCTATAAACATGGAAATATCTACATACCTATCTGTATAAACATGGAAATACTTACAAAGTTATCTGTATAAACATGGAAATATCTACACCGCCATGTGTATAAACATGGAAATATCTACACCGCCATCTACATATACATGGATATATCTGTGCCGCCATCTGTATAAACATGGAAATATCTACACGGTCATCTCTGTATAGATGGAAATAACAACACCGCCATCTGTACAAACATGGAAATATCTGCACCGCTATCTGTATAAACATGGAAATATCTACACCACGGTCTGTATAAACATGGAAATATCTACACCGCAATCTGTATAAACATGGAAATATCTACACCACTATCTCTATAAACATGGAAATATCTACACCGTGATCTGTATAAACATGGAAATATTTACACCGCTATCTGTATAAACATGGAAATTTCTACACCGTTATCTGTATAAATATGGAAATATCTACACCGCTATCTCTATAAACATGGAAATATCTACACCGCCATCTGTATAAACTTCGAAATACCTATACATTCATCTGTGTAAACATGGAAATATCTACACCACCATCTGTATAAACATGGAAATATCTTCAATGCCATCTGTATACACATAGAAATACCTACACGGCAATCTGTGTATAGATGGGAACATCAACACCGCAATCTGTACAAACATGGAAATATCTACACTGCTATCACTATAAACATGGAATTATCTACACCGGTATCTGTATAAACATGGAAATATCTACACCATGATCTGTATAAACATGGAAATATATACACCGCTATCTGTATAAACATGGAAATATCTGCACCGCTATCTTTATAAACATGGAAATATCTACAAAGACATCTGTATAAACATGGAAATACCTAAACAGTCATGTGTAGGAACATTTAAATATCTACACTGCCTTCTGTATAAACGTAGAAATATCTACAAAGCCCTCTGTATAAATATGGAACTATCTGCATAGGCATCTGTGTAAAAATGGAAATATCTGCACCACTATCTGTATAAAAATGGAAATAACTACACCGCTGTCTCTATGAACATGGAAATATGTACACCGCTATGTGTATAAACATGGAAATATCTCCACTGCTCTGTGTATAAAAATGGAAATACCTCCACCGTTATCTGTATAAACATGGAAATATCTACAGCGCCATCTCTATAAACATTGACATATCTACACTGCCATCGGTAAAAACATGGAAATATCTACACCGCCAATTGTATAAACATGGAAATATCTACACCACCATCTGTATAAACATGGAAATACCTACAATACCATCTGTATACACATGGAAATATCTACACAGACATCTGTATAAATATGAAAATATCTACACGGCCACCTGTATAAACATGGAAATATCTACACTGCCATCTGTAGAAAGATGGAAATATCTACACCGCTATCTCTATAAATATGGAAATATCTACACCGCCATCTCTATAAACATGAAAATATCTACACTGCCATCTCCATAAAGATGGAAGTATCTACTGCGCCATGTGTATCAACACGGAAATATCTACACCACAATCTGTGTAAACATGGAAATATCTACACCGCTATCTGTATAAACATGGAAATATCTACTCCGCCATATGCATGCACATGGAAATATCTACGCCGCCATCTGTATAAACATGGAAATATCTACAGGGCCATCTGTGTATACATGGAAATATCAACACCGCCATGTGTACAAACATGGAAATATCTACACCGCTATCTCTATAAACATGGAAATATCTGCACAGCCATCTGTAAAAACATGGAAATACCTATACAGTCATCTGTATAAACATGGAAATATCTACAATGCCATCTGTATACACATGGAAATATCTACACAGCCATCTGTATAAGCATGTAAATATCTACACTGCTATCTCTATAAACATGGAAATATCTACACTGCCATCTCTATATACATGAAAATATCTACACTGCCATCTCCATAAATATGGAACTAACTACTCCGCCATCTGTATAAACATGGAAACATCTACACCGCCATCTTTGTGAACAAGGAAATATCTACAATTCCCTCTGTATAAAGATATAAATATCTGCACCGCGAGCTGTATAAACATGGAAATATCTACATCACTATCTGTATAAACATGGAAATACCAACACCGCTATCGGTATAAACATGAAAATATCTACAACGCCATCTATATAAACATGGAAATATCTACACCGCTATGTCTATAAACATGGAAATACCTACACCGCTATCTCTATAAACATGGAAATATCTACACCGCTATCTGTATAAACATGGAAATATCCACACCACCACCTATATAAACATGGAAATATCTACACCGCCATCTGTATAAACATGGAAATATCTACAATGCCATCTGTAGAAAGATGGAAATATCTACACCGCAATCTGTGCAAACATGGAAATATCTACACCGATATCTGTATAAACATGGAAGTATCTACACCGCTATCTGTATAAACATGGAAACATCTACACCGCGATCTGTATAAACAAGAAATATCTACACCGCCATCAGTATAAACATGGAAATATCCACACCGCTATCTCTGTAAACATGGAAAAATCAACACCGCTATCTCTATGAACATGGAAATATCTACACTGCCATCTCTGTAAACATGGAAATATCTACACCACGATCAGTATAAACATGGAAATATCTACACCGCTATCTGTATAAACATGGAAATATCTCCACTGCTATCTCTATAAACATCGAAATATCTACACCGCCATCTGTATAAACTTGGAAATACTCACAAAGTTATCTGTATAAACATGGAAATATCTACACCGCCATCTGTATAAACATGGAATTATCTACACAGCCATGTGTATATACATGGAAATATCTACACCGCTATCTATATAAACATGGAAATAACTACACCGCTATCTGTATAAACATGGAAATATCTACACCACCAGCTACATATCCATGGAAATATCTGAGCCGCCATCTGTATAAACATGGAAATATCTACATGGTCATCTGTGTGTGGATGAAAATATCAACACCGCCATCTGTACAAACATGGAAATATCTGCACCGCTATCTGTATAACCATGGAAATATCTACACCACGGTCTGTATAAACATGGATATATCTTCACCGCTATATGTATAAACTTGGAAATATCTACACAGTCATCTGTCTAAACATGGAAATATCTACACCTCCATCTGTATAAACATGGAAATAACTTCACTGCAATCTGTATAAACATGGAAATATCTACACAGCCATCTGTATCAGCATGTAAATATCTACACTGCTATCTCTATAAACATGGAAGTACGTACACCGCTATCTGTATAAACATGGAAATATCTACACTGCTATCTGTATAAACATGGAAATATCTACACCGCTGTCTGTATAAAAATGGAAATATCTACAGCGCTATCTGTATAAACATGGAAATAACTCCAGCCGCTATCTGTATAAACATGGAAATATCTACACCGCTATCTTTATGAACATGGAAGTATCTTCACCGCTATCTGTATGAACCAGGAAATACCCACAACACTATCTGTGTAAACATGGAAATATCTACACAGCTGTCTGTGTAAACATGGAAATATGTACACCGCTATCTGTGCGAAGATCAAAATATCTACACGGCAATCTGTGAAAGTGTAGAAATATCTACTCCTCTATCTCTGTAAACATGGAAATATCTTCACCGCTATCTGTGTAAACATGGAAATATCTACATGGCTATATCTATAAACATGGAAATATCTACACCGCCATCTTTATAAACGTGGAAATAACTACACAGTCATCTGTATAAACATAGAAATATCTACACCACTATCGGTATAAACATGGAAATATCTACAATGCCATCTGTATAAACTTGGAAATAACATCACCGCTATCTCTATAAACATGGAAATAACTACATCGCTATCTGTATAAACATGGAAATTTCTACACCGCTATCTGTATAAACTTAGAAATATCTACACCGCTATCTGTATAAATAGGGAAATAACTTAACCGCTATCTCTATAAACATGGAAAAGTCTACACCGCTATCTGTATAAACATGGAAGTATCTACATGGCTATCTCTATAAACATGGAAATATCTGCACGGCTATCTGTATCTACATGGGAATAACTACACCGCTATCTCTATAAACATGGAAATATCTCCACTGCAATCTGCATAACCTTGGAAATATCTACACCTCCATCTGTATAAATATGTAAATATTTCCACCGCTATCTGTATAAACATGGAAATATCTCCACCGCTATCTGTATAAACATGGAAATATCTCCAACGTTTTCTGTATAAACATGGAAATATCTACACCACTATCTCTATAAACATGGAAATACCTGCACTGCTATCTGTATAAACAGGGAAATATCTACAGCGCTATCTGTATAAACATGGAAATATCTAAAACACTATCTGTGTAAACATGGAAATATCAACACAGCTGTCTGTGTAAACATGGAAATAGTTACACCGCTATCTGTGTGAAGATGGAAATATCTACACCGCAATCTGTGCAAATATGGAAATATCTACACCTCTATCTCTGTAAACATGGAAATATCTACACCACTATTTGTATAAACATGGAAATATCTACACCGATATCTGTATAAACATGGAAATATCTCCAATGCTATCTGTATTAACATGGAAATATCTACATGGCTATCTGTATAAACATGGAAATATCTACACCGCTCTCTGTATAAACATTGAAATATCTACAGCGCTATCTGTATAAAAATGGAAATATCTCCACCGCTATCTGTATAAACATGGAAGTATCTACTCCGCTATCTTTATAAACATGGAAATATCTACACCGCTATCTGCATGAACATGGAAATATCTACAACACTATCTGTGTAAACATGGAAATATCTACACACCTGTCTGTGTAAACATGGAAAAATATACACCGCTATCTGTGTGAAGATGGAAATATCGACACCGCCATCTGCGCAAATATGGATATATTTACACCTCTATCTCTGTAAACATGGAAATATCTACACCGCTATCTGTATAAACAAGGAAATATCTACACCGATATCTGTATAAACATGGAAATATCTACACCACGGTCTGTATATACATGGATGTATCTACATCACTATGTGTATAAACATGGAAATATCTACACCGCTGTCTGTATAAACATGGAAATATCTACATGGCTATCTCTGTAAACATGGAAATATCTACACCGCCATCGGTGGAAACATGGAATTAACTACACAGTCATCTGTATAAACATGGAAATATCTTCACCGCTATCTCTATAAACATGGAAATAGCTACACCGCTATCTGTATAAACATGGAAATATTTCCACCACTCTCTGTATAAACATGGAAATATCTACAAAGATATCTGTATAAACATGGAAATATCTACACCGCTATGTGTATAAACTTGGAAATATCTACACCACTATCTCTACAAACACGGAAATAACTACACCGCTATCTGTATCTACATGGAAATATCTACACCGCTATCTCTATAAACATGGTAATATCTCCACCGCAATCTGCATAAACATGGAAATATCTCCACCGATATCTGTATTAACATGGAAATATCTCCACCGCTATCTTTATAAACATGGAAATATATAAACCGTTATCTGTATAAATATGGAAATATCTCCACAGCTATCTGTATAAACATGGAAATATCTGCACTGCTATCTATATAAAAATGGAAATACCTACAACATTATCTGTGTAAACATGGAAATATCTACACAGCTGTCTGTGTAAACATGGAAATATGTACAGCGCTATCTATGTGAAGATAGAAATATCTACACCGCAATCTGGGCAAATATGGAAATATCTACACCTCTATCTCTGTAAACATGGAAATATCTACACCGCTATCTGTATAAACATGAAAATATCTACACCGCTATCTATATAAACATGGAAATATCTACACCACGGTCTGTATAAACATGGATATATCTGCACCGCTATATGTATAAACTTGGAAATATCTACACAGTCGTCTGTCTAAACATGGAAATATCTACACCTCCATCTGTATAAACATGGAAATACCTTCACTGCAATCTGTATAAACATGGAAATATCTACACAGCCATCTGTATAAGCATGTAAATATCTACACCGCTATCTCTATAATCATGGAAGTACGAACACCGCTATCTGTATAAACATGGAAATATCTACACCGCTATCTGTATAAACATGGAAACATGTACACCGCTGTCTGTATAAACATGGAAATAACTACAGCGCTATCTGTATAAACATGGAAATATCTACACCGCCATCTTTATAAAGATGGAAATATCTACACCGCTATCTGTATAAACATGGAAATATCTAAAACACTATCTGTGTAAACATGGAAATATCTACACAGCTGTCTGTGTAAACATGGAAATATGTACACCACTATCTGTGTGAAAATGGAAATAACTACACGGCAATCTGTGCAAAGATGGACATATCTACACCTTTATCTCTCTAAACAAGGAAACATCGACACCGCTATCTGTATAAACATGGAATTACCTCCACTGCTATCTGTATAAACTTGGAAATATCTACACCGCTATCTGTATAAATATGGAAATATCTTCACCGCTATCTCTATGAACATGGAAAAGTCTACACTGCTATCTGTCTAATCATGGAATCATCAAAATGGCTATCTCTATAAACATGGAAATATCTACACCGCCATCTGTATAAACCTGGAAATACCAACACCGTCATCTGTATAAACTTGGAAATATCTACACCACTATCTATATAAACATGGAAATATCTACACTGCCATCTGAATAAACATAGAAATATCTACACAGCCAACTCTATAAACACGGAAATATCTCCATCGCTATCGGTATAAACATGGAAATAGCCACACCGCTATCTGTATAAACATGGAAGTATCTACAGCGCCATCTGTAAAAACATGGAAATATCTACACAGTCATCTGTATAAACATCGATATATCTACACCTCCATCTGTATAAACATGGAAATATCTACACTGCCATCTGTATAAAAATGGAAATAGACACACTGCTATGTGTATAGACATGGAAATATCTACACCGCCATCTGAATAAACATGGAAATATCTACACCGCTATCTGTATAAATATGAAAATACATTCACCACTATCTCTATAAACATGGAAATATCTTCACCGCTATCTGTATCCACATGGAAATATCTACACCGCTTTCTCTATAATAATGGAAATATCTCCACCGCTATCTGCATAAACTTGGAAATTTCTACACGGCCATCTGTATATACATGGAAATATCTCCACCGATATCTGTATAAACATGGAAATATCTCCACCGCTATCTGTATCAAAATGGAAATATCGCCAACGCTAACTGTATAAACATGGAAATATCTACACCGCTATCTGTATAAACAGGGAAATATCTACAGTGCTATCTGTATAAACATGGAAATATCTACACCGCTATCTGTATAAATAAGGAAATAACTAAAACACTATCTCTTTAAACATGGAAATATCCACAACACTATCTGTGTAAACATGGAAATATCTACACAGCTGTCTGTGTAAACATGAAAATATGTACACCGCTATCTGTGTGAAGTTGGATATATCTACACGGCAATCTGTGCAAATATGGAAATATCTACTCCTCTATCTCTGTAAACATGGAAATAACTACACCGCTATCTGTATAAACATGGAAATATCTACACCGATATCTTTATAAACAAGGAAATATCTACACCGCTATCTGTATAAATAAGGAAATAACTAAAACACTATCTGTTTAAACATGGAAATATCTACACAGCTGTCTGTGTAAACATGGAAATAGGTACGCCGCTATCTGTGAGAAGATGGAAATATCTACACCGCAATCTGTGCAAATATGGAAATATCTACACCTCTATCTCTGTAAACATGGAAATATCTACACCGCTATCTGTATAAACATGGAAATAACTACACCGCTATCTCTGTAAACATGGAAATATCTACACCGCTATCTGTATAAACATGGAAATACCTACACCGCTATCTGTATAAAAATGGAAATATCTCCACCGCTATCTGTATAAATATGGAAGTATCTACTCCGCTATCTTTATAAACATGGAAATATCTATACCGCTACCTGCATGAACATGGAAATATCTACAACACTATCTACGTAAACATGGAGATATCTACACACCTGTCTGTGTAAACATGGAAATATATTCACCGCTATCTGTGTGAAGATGGAAATATCGACACCGCAATCTGTGCAAATATGGATATACACACCTCTATCTCTGTAAACATGGAAATACCTACACCGCTATCTGTATAAACATGTAAATATCTACACCGCTATCGGTATAAACATGGAAATATCTACACCGCTATCTGTATAAACATAGAAATATCTACATGGCTATCTCTATAAACATGGAAATATCTACACCGCCATCTGTATAAACATGGAATTAACTACACAGTCATCTGTATAAACATGGAAATATCTACACCACTATCTCTATGAACATGGAAATATCTACAATGCCATCTGTATAAACATGGAAATATCTTCACCGCTATCTCTAAAAACATGGAAATAGCTACACCGCTATCTGTATAAACATGGGAATATCTCCACCACTCTCAGTATAAACATGGAAATAACTACACCGCTATCTGTATAAACATGGAAATATCTACACCGCTATCTGTATAAACTTGGAAATATCTACACCACTATCTGTATAAATATGGAAATATCTGCAATGCCATCTGTATAAACATGGAAATATCTACACCGCTATATGTATAAACATGGAAATATCTCCAACGCTCTCTGTATAAACATGGAAATATCTCCACCACTCTCTGTATAAACATGGAAATATCTACACCGCTATCTGTATAAACCTGGAAATATCTACACCGTTATCTGTATAAATAGGGAAATAACTTCACCGCTATCTCTATAAACATGGAAATGTCTTCACCGCTATCTGTATAAACATAGAAATATCTACATGGCTATCTCTATAAACATGGAAATATCTACATGGCTATCTGTATCTACATGGAAATATCTACAACGCTATCTCTATAAACAAGGAAATATATACACCGCTATCTCTATAAACATGGAAATATCTACACCGCTATCTGTATCTACATGGAAATATCTACACC
Organism: Pan paniscus; assembly: GCF_029289425.2. Lineage (NCBI taxonomy): Eukaryota > Metazoa > Chordata > Mammalia > Primates > Hominidae > Pan > Pan paniscus. The sequence goes on from NC_073255.2 coordinate 126,845,099, forward strand.
GCTATCTCTATAAACATTGTAATATCTCCACCGCAATCTGCATATATTTGGAAATATCTCCACCGCTATCTGTATAAACATGGAAATATCTGCACCGCTATCTGTATAAAAAGGGAAATATCTACAACACTATCTGAGTAAACATGGAAATATCTACACAGCTATCTGTGTAAACATGGAAATATGCACAATGCTATCTGTGTGAAGATGGAAGTATCTACACCGCAATCTGTGCAAATATGGATATAGCTACACCACTATCTCTGTAAACATGGAAATATCTACACAGCTATCTGGATAAACATGAAAATATCTACACCGCTATCTGTATAAACATGGAAATATCTACACCACGGTCTGTATAATCATGGATATATCCACACCGCTATCTGTATAAACTTGGAAATATCTACACAGCCATCTGTCTAAACAGGGATATATCTACACCTCCATCTGTATAAACATGGAAGTAACTTCAATGCAATCTGTATACACTTGGAAATATCTATACAGCCATCTGTATAAACATGTAAATATCTACACTGCTATCTCTATAAACATGGAAGGACGTACACCGCTATCTGTATAAACATGGAAATATCTACACCGCTATCTGTATAAACATGGAAATATCTACACCGCTATCTTGTAAACATGGAAATATCTACAACACTATCTGTGTAAACATGGAAATATGTACACCGCTATCTGTGTGAAGATGGAAATATCTACAGGGCAATCTGTGCAAATATGGAAATATCTACACCTCTATCTCTGTAAACATGGAAATCTACACCGCTATCTGTATAAACATGGAAATATCTACATGGCTATCTCTATAAACATGGAAATGTCTACACCGCCATCTCTATAAACATGGAATTAACTACACAGTCATCTGTATAAACATGCAAATATCTACACCACTATCGGTATAAACATGGAAATATCTACAATGCCATCTGTATAAACATGGAAATACCTACACCACTCTCTGTATAAACTTGGAAATATCTACACCGCTATCTGTATAAACATGGAAATATCTCCACCGCTATCTGTATAAACGTGGAAATAGCTACACCACTATCTGAATAAATATGGAAATATCTTCACCGCTATCTCTATAAACATGGAAATGTCTACAAAGACATCTGTATAAACATGGAAATATCTACACAGGCATCTCTATTAACATGGAAATATCTACACTGCCATCTGTATAAACATGAAAATATCTACACAGGCATCTCTATAAACATGGAAATATCTACATCGCTGTCTGCATAAACATGGAAACAGCCACAATGCTATCTGTATAAACATGGATACAACTACAGCGCCATCTGTAAAAACATGGAAATATCTACACAGTCATCTGTATAAACATGGAAATATGTACACCTCCATCTGTATAAACATGGAAATATCTACACTGCCATCTGTATAAAAATGGAAATAGCCACACCGCTATGTGTAAAAACATGGATATATCAACACCGCCATCTGAATAAACATGGAAATATCTACACCGCTATCTGTATAAATATGAAAATAACTTCACCGCTATCTCTATAAACATGGAAATATCTACACCGCTATCTGTATCCACATGGAAATATCTACACCGCTATCTGCATAAACTTGGCAATATCTACACCGCCATCTGTATAAACATGGAAATATCTACACCGCTATCTGCTTGAACTTGGAAATATCTACAACACTATCTGTGTAGACATGGAAATATCTACACACCTGTGAGTGTAAACATGGAAATATATACACCACTATCTGTGTGAAGATGGAAATATCTACACCGCAATCTGTGCAAATATGGATATATCTACACTGCTATATGTATAAACATGGAAATATGTACACCGCTACTTGTATAAACATGTAAATATCTACACCGCTATCTGTATAAAGATGGAAATATCTACACCACGGTCTGTATAAACATGGATATATCTACACCGCTATGTGTATAAACATGGAAATATCTACACCGCTATCTGTATAAACATGGAAATATCTCCACCACTCTCTGTATAAACATGGAAATGTCTACACCAGTATCTGTATAAACATGGAAATACCTACAGAGTCATCTGCATAAACATGGAAGTAACTACACCTCCATCTGTATAAACATGGATATATCTACACTGCCATCTGTATAAAAACGGAAATTGCCACACTGCAATCTGTATAAACATGGAAATATCTACACCGCCATCTGAATAAACATGGAAATATCTACACCGCTACCTGCATAAATACGGAAATATCTACACCGTTATCTCTATAAACATGGAAATATCTCCACCACTATCTTTATAAACATGGAAATATCTGCACCGCTATCTTCATAAAAATTGAAATATCTACAACACTATCTGTGTAAACATGGAAATATCTACACAGCTGTCTGTGTAAACATGGAAATATGTACAACGCTATCTGTGTGAAGATGGAAATATCTACATGGCAATCTGTGCAAATATGGAAGTATCTACACCTCTAGCTCTGTAAACATGGAAATATCTACACCGCTATCTGTATAAACATAGAAATATCTACATGGCTATCTCTATAAACATGGAAATATCTACACCGACATCTGTATAAACATGGAATTAACTACACAGTCATCTGTATAAACATGGAAATATCTACACCACTATCTCTATGAACATGGAAATATCTACAATGCCATGTGTATAAACATGGAAATATCTTCACCGCAATCTCTATAAACATGGAAATAGCTACACCGCTATCTGTATAAACATGGAAATATCTACACCGCTATCTGTATAAACTTGGAAATATCTACACCGCTATCTGTATAAATGTGGAAATATATTCACCGATATCTCTATAAACATAGAAATTTCTACACCACTATCTGTAAAAACATGGAAATATCTACATGGCTATCTCTATAAACATGGAAATATCTTCACCGCCATCTGTATAAACATGGAAATAACTACACTGTCATCTGTATAAACATGGAAATATCTACACCACTATCTGTATAAACATGGAAATATCTACACAGTCATCTGTATAAACATGGAAATATCTACACCACTATCTCTATAAAATTGGAAATATCTACACCGTAATCTGTATCCACATGGAAATATCTACACCTCTATTTGTATAAACATGGAAATATCTACACCACGGTAGGTATAAACATGGATATATCTACACCGCTATCTGTTTTAACTTGGAAATACCTACACAGTCATCTGTCTAAACATGGAAATATCTACACCTCCATCTGTATAAACATGGATATATCTACACTGCCATCTGTATAAAAATGGAAATAGCCACACCGCAATCTTTATAAACATGGAAATATCTTCACCGCCATCTCAATAAACATGGAAATATCTACACCACTATCTGCATAAATATGGAAATATCTACACCGCTATGTCTATAAACATGGAAATATCTACACCGCTCTCTGTATCTACATGGAAATATCTACACCGCTATCTCTATAAACATGGTAATATCTCCATCGCAATTTGCATAAACTTGGAAATATCTCCGACGATATCTGTACAAACATGGAAATATCTCCACCGCTATCTTTTTAAACATGGAAATATCTACACTGCTATCTGTATAAACATGCAAATATCTGCACCGCTATCTGTATAAAAATGTAAATATCTACAACACTATCTGTGTAAACATGGAAATATCTACACAGCTGTCTGTGAAAACATGGAAATATGTACAACGCTATCTGTGTGAAGATGGAAATATCTACACCGCAATCTGGGCAAATATGGAAATATCTACACCTCCATCTCTGTAAACATGGAAATACCTACACCGCTATCTGTATAAACACGAAAATATCTACACCACTCTCTGTATAAACATGGATATATCTACACCGCTATCTGTATAAACATGGAAATATCTACAACACTATCTGTGTAAACATGGAAATATCTACACAGCTGTCTGTGTAAGCATGGAAATATGTACACCACTTTCTGTGTGAAGGTGGAAATATCTACACGGCAATATGTGCAAATATGGAAATATCTACACCTCTATCTCTGTAAACATGGAAATATGTACACCGCTATATGTATAAACATGGAAATATCTACATGGCTATCTCTATAAACATTGAAATATCTACACCGCCATCTTTATAAACGTGCAATTAACTACACAGTCATCTGTAGAAACATGGATATATCTACACCACTATCTGTATAAACATGGAAATATCTACAATGCCATCTGTATAAACATGGAAATAACATCACCGCTATCTCTATAAACATGGAAATACATACACCGCTATCTGTATAAACATGGAAATATCTCCACCGCTATCTGTATAAACATGGAAACATCCACACCGCTATCTGTATAAACTTAGAAATATCTCCACCGCTATCTGTCTAAACATGGAAATATCTACACCGCTATCTTTATAAACATGGAAATATCTACAATGCCATCTGTATAAATATGGAAATAGCATCACCGCTATCTCTATAAACATGGAAATATCTACACCGCTATCTGTGTAAATATGGAAATATCTTCACCGATATCTCAATAAACATGGAAATGTCTACACCACTATCTGTATAAACATGGAAATATCTACATGGCTATCTCTATAAACATGGAAATATCTACACCGCCATTTGTATAAAATGGAAATAACTGCACTGCCATCTGTATAAACATGGAAATATCTACACGACTATCTGTATAAACCTGGAAATATCTACACCTCCATCTGTATGAGCATCGAAATGTCAACACTGACATCTGTATACACATGGAAATACCTACACCGCTATCTGTATAAACATGGAAATATCTACTCCGCTATCTGTATTAATATGTATGTATCCACACCGCTATCTGTATAAACTTGGAAATATCTACACGGCCATCTCTATTAACATGGAAATATCTCCACCGCTATCTGTATAAACATGGAAATAACTCCACCGCTATATGTATAAACATGGAAATATCTAACCCGCTATCTATATAAACCTGGAAATATCCACAGCGCTATCTCTATAAACATGGAAATGCCTACACCGCTATCTGTATAAACATGGAAATGTCTACATGGCTATCTGTATAAACATGGAAATATCTACACCGCCATCAGTATAAACATGGTAATACCTAAACCGTCATCTATTTAACATGGAAATATCTACAGCATTATCTGTGTAACCATGGAAATATCTACACAGCCATCTGTATAAACATGGAAATATCTACACATCCATCTCTATAAACACGGAAATATCTACACTGCCATCTGTATAAAAATGGAAATAGCTACACCGCTATCTGTATAAACATGGAAATGTCTACACCGCCATCTGAATAAACATGGAAATATCCGCACCGCTATCTGTATAAATATGGAAATATCAACACCGCTATCTCTATAAACATGGAAATATCTACACCGCTATCTGTATCCACATGGAAATATCTACACCGTTATCTCTATAAACTTGGAAATATCTCCTACGCTATCTGCATAAACTTGGAAATATCTACACCACCATCTGTATAAACATGTAAATATCTCCACCGCTATTTGTATAAACATGGAAATATCTCCAAAGATATCTGCATAAACATGGAAATATCTCCACCGCTATCTGTATAAATATGGAAATATCTACACTGCCATCTCTATAAACATGGAAATATCTACATCGCTATCTCTACAAACATGGAAATAGCCACACCGCTATCTGTATAAACATGGAAATATCTACAACGCTGTCTGTACAAACATGGAAATATCTACAACACTATCTGCATAAACTTGGAAATAACTACACCGCTAGCTGTGTAAATTTGGAAATATCTTCACCGCTATCTCTATAAACATGGAAATGTCTACACCACTATCTGTATAAACATGGAAATATCTACACTGCGATCTGTATAAACATGGAAATATCTACACTGCCATCTCTGTAAACATGGAAATATCTACATCGCTATTTGCATAAACATGGAAATAGCCACACCGCTGTCTGTATAAACATGGAAATATCTACACAGCCACCTGTAAAGACATGGAAATATCCACAGAGTCATCTGTATAAACATTGAAATATCTACACCTCCATCTGTATAAACATGGAAATATCTACACTGCCATCTGTATAAAGTGGAAATAGCCACAACGCTATCTGTATAAACATGGAAATATCTACACCGCTATCTGTATAAACATGGAAATATCTACAACGCTATCTGTATAAACATGGAAATATCTCCACCGCTATCTGTATAAACATGGAAATATCTACACCGCCATCTGTATAAACATGGAAATACCTACACAGTCATCTGTATAAAAATGGAAATATCTGCACAAATATCTGTATAAACATGGAAATATCAACACTGCCATCTGTATAAACATGGAAATATCTACACAGCCATCTCTATAAACATGGAAATATCTACATCGCTATCTGCATAAACATGGAAACAGACACACCGCCATCTGTAAAAACATGGAAATATCTACACAGTCATCTGTATAAACATGGAAATATCTACACCGCCATCTGTATAAACATGGAAATATCTACACTGCCATCTGTATAAAAATGGAAATAGCCACACCGCTATCTGTATAAACTTGGAAATATCTACACCGCTATCTCTATAAATATGGAAATATCTACAAAGCTATCTCTATTAACATGGAAATATCTACACGGCTATCTGTATTTACATGGAAATATCTACACCGCTATCTCTATAAACATGGAAATATCTCCATCGCAATCTGCATAAACTTGGAAATACATACACCTCCATCTGTATAAACATGTAAATATTTCCACCGCTATCTGTATAAACACGGAAATATCTGCACCGATATCTGTATAAACATGGAAATATCTCCACCGCTATCTGTATAAACATTGAAATATCTACACCGCTATCTGTATAAACATGGAGATATCTACACCGCTATCTGTATAAACATAGAAATATCTACAGCGCTATGTGTATAAAAATGGAAATATCTCCACCGCTGTCTGTATAAACATGGAAGTATCTCCTCCGCTATCTTTATAAACATGGAAATACCTACACCGCTATCTGCATGAACTTGGAAATATCTACAAAACTATCTGTGTAAACATGGAAATATCTACACACCTGTCTGTGTAAACATGGAAATATATACACCGCTATCTGTGTGAAGATGTAAATATCGACACCGCAATCTGTGCAAATATGGATATATCTACAACTCTATCTCTGTAAACATGGAAATACCTACACCGCTATCTGTATAAACATGGAAATATCTACACCGCTATCTGTATAAACATGGAAATATCTACACCACGGTCTGTATAAACATGGATATATCTACACCGCTATCTGTATAAACATGTAAATATCTACACCGCTATCTGTATAAACATGGAAATAACTACATGGCTATCTCTATAAATGTGGAAATATCTACAACGCCATCTGTATAAACATGGAATTAACTACACAGTCATCTGTATAAACATGGAAATATCTACACCACTATCTCTATGAACAAGAAATATCTACAATGCCGTCTGTATAAACATGGAAATATCTTCACCGCTATCTATACAAATATGGAAATAGCTACACCGATATCTGTATAAACATGGAAATATCTCCACCACTCTCTGTATCAACATGGAAATACCTACACCGCTATCTGTATAAACTTGGAAATATCTACACCACTATCTGCATAAACATGGAAATATCTACGTGGCTATCTCTATAAACATGGAAATGTCTACACCGCCATCTGTATAAACCTGGAAATAACTACAATGTCATCTGTATAAACAAGGAAATATCTACACCACTATCTGTATAAACATGGAAATATCTACACATCCATCTCTATAAACATGGAAATATCTACACAGACATCTCTATAAACTTTTAAATATCTTCATCACTATCTGCATAAACATGGAAATAGCCACACCACTATCTGTAAAAGCATGGAAATATCTACACCGCCATCTGTAAAAACATGGAAATATCTACAGAGTCATCTGTATAAACATGGAAATATCTACACCTCCATGAGTATAAACATGGATATATCTACGCTGCCATCTGTATAAAAATGGAAATAGCCACACCGCAATCTGTATAAACATGGAAATATCTACACCGCCATCTGAAAAAACATGGAAATATCTACACCGCTATCTGCATAAATATGGAAATATCTACACCGCTATCTCTATAAACAAGGAAATATCTACACCGCTATCTCTATCTACATGGAAATATCTACACCGCTATTTCTATAAACATGGTAATATCTCCACCGCAATCTGCATAAACTTGGAAATATCTCCACCGATATCTGTATAAACATGGAAATATCTCCACCGCTATCTTTATAAACATGGAAATATCTACACCGTTATCTGTATAAACATGGAAATATCCCCACCGCTATCTATATAAAAATGGAAATATTTACAACACTGTCTGTGTAAACATGGAAATATCTACACAGCTGTCTGTGTAAACATGGAAATATCTACACAGCTATCTGTGTAAACATGGAAATATGCACAACGCTATCTGTTTGAAGATGGAAGTATCTACACCGCAATCTGTGCAAATATGGAAATATCTACACCACTATCTCTGTAAACATGGAAATATCTACATGGCTATCTGTATAAACATGAAAATATCTACACCGCTATCTGTATAAACATGGAAATATCTACACCACGGTCTGTATAATCATGGATATATCTACACCGTTATCTGTATAAACTTGGAAATATCTACACAGTCATCTGTCTAAACAGGGATATATCTACACCTCCATCTGTATAAACATGGAAATAACTTCAATGCAATCTGTATACACTTGGAAATATCTACACAGCCATCTGTATAAACATGTAAATATCTACACCGCTATCTCAATAAACACGGAAAGACGTACACCGCTATCTGTATAAACATGGAAATATCTACACCGCTATCTGTATAAACATGGAAATATCTACACCGCTATCTTGGAAACATGGAAATACCTACAACACTTTCTGTGTACACATGGAAATATCTACACAGCTGTCTGTGTAAACATGGAAATATGTACACCGCTATCTGTGTGAAGATGGAAATATCTACACGGCAATCTGTGCAAATATGGAAATATCTACACCTCTATCTCTGTAAACATGGAAATCTACACCGCTATCTGTATAAACATGGAAATATCTACATGGCTATCTCTATAAACATGGAAATGTCTACACCGCCATCTGTATAAACATGGAGTTAACTACAGAGTCATCTGTATAAACATGCAAATATCTACACCACTATCTGTATAAACATGGAAATATCTACAATGCCATCTTTATAAACATGGAAATACCTACACCACTCTCTGTATAAACATGGAAATATCTACACCGCTATCTGTATAAACATGGAAATATCTCCACCGCTATCTGTATAAACTTGGAAATATCTACACCGCTATCTGTATAAATATGGAAATATCTTCACCGCTATCTCTATAAATATGGAAATGTCTACAAAGACATCTGTATAAACATGGAAATATCTACACAGGCATCTCTATTAACATGGAAATATCTACACTGCCATCTGTATAAACATGGAAATATCTACACCGCCATCGGTATAAACATGGAAATAACTGCACAGTCATCTGTATAAGCACAGAAACATCTACAAAGTCATCTGTATAAACATTGAAATGTCTACACTGCCATCTCTATCAACATGGAAATATCTACACAGCCATCTCTATAAACATGGATATATCAACATCACTATCTGCATAAACATGGAAAAGGCCACAACCCCATCTGTATAAACATGGAAATGTCTACACGGCCATCTGTAAAAACATGGAAACGTCTACACAGTCATCTGTATAAACATGGAAATATCTACAAGTCCATCTGTATAAACATGGAAATATCTACACCGCTATCTTTATAAACATGGAAATATCTAAACCGCTATCTCTATAAACATGGAAATACCTACACCGCTATCTGTATAAACATGTTAATATCTACACCGCTATCTGTATAAACATGGAAATATCTACACCGCTATGTGTATAAACTTGGAAATGTCTACACCGCCATCTATATAAACATGGAAATATCTCCACCGCTATCTCTATAAACATGGAAATATCTCCACCACTATCTCTATAAACATGGAAATAACTACACCGCTGTCTGTATAAACCTGGAAATATCTACACCTCTCTCTCTATAAACATGGAAATGTCTACACCGCTATCTGTATAAACATGGAAATATCTACACCGCCATCTGTATAAACGTGGAAATACCTACACAGTCATCTGTATCAACATGGAAATATATACGCCACTATCTGTATAAACATGGAAATATCTACAATGCTATCTCTGTAAACATGGAAATATCTACACAGCTATCTGTGTAAACTTGGATATATCTACACCGCTATCTCTGTAAGTTTGGCAATACCTACACTGCAATCATTGCAAAGATAGAAATAGCTACACCGCTATCTCTGTAAACATGGAAATATCTACACCGATATCTGTATAAACCTGGAAATAACTACACTGCCATCTGTATAAACATGGAAATACCTACACCACTTTCTCTATAAACATGAAAATATCTACACAGCTATCTCTATATACATAGAAATATCTACAACTCCATCTCTATAAACATGAAAATATCTACACCGCCATCTTCAGAAACCTTGATGTATCTACACCGCCATCTGTATAAAGATGGAAATATCTACACCACTATCTGTATAAATATGGAAATATCTTCACTGCCATCTGTATAAACATGGCAATATCTACACTGCCATCTGTATAAAGATGGAAATATCTACACCGCAATCTGTATATATATGGAAATATCTACACCACTATCTGTATAAACAAGGAAATACCTACACCGCCATCTGTATAAACATGGAAATACCTACACCGCTATCTGTAGAAATATGGAAATATCTACACCGCTATCTCTATAAATACGGAATTACCAACACCGCTTTCTCTATAAACGTGGAAATATCTACATCGCAATCTCTATAAACATGGAATTATCTACACCGCCACCTCTATAAACATGAAAATATCTACACCACCATCTTCAGAAACATGGCTGTATCTTCACCGCCATCTGTATAAAGATCGAAATATCTACACCACTATCTGTATAAACATGGAAAAATCTTCACTGCCATCTGTATAAAGTTGGAAATATCTGCACTGCGAGTTGTATAATCATGGAAATATCTACACCGCTATCTCTATAAACATGGAAATACCTACAACGCCATCTCTATAAACATGGAAATATCTACACCGCTATCTGTATAAAAATGGAAATATCTGCACCGCTATCTGTATAAACCTGGAAAGATCTGCACAGCTATCTGTATAAATATGGAAATATCTACAACGCTGTCTCTCTAAACATGGAAATGTTTACACTGCTATATGTATAAACATGGAAATATCTACATCGTTATCTCTATAAACATGAAAATATCTTCACTGACATATGTATAAACATGGAAATAACTTCAGAGTCATCTGTATAAACATGGAAATATCTACACCACCATCTGTATAAACATGGAAATATCTACACGGAAAGCTGTATAAACATGGAAATATCTAGACAGTCATCACTATAAACATGGAAATATCTAAACCGCTATCTGTATAAACATGGAAATACCCACACCGCTATCTGTATAAACATGGAAATAGCCACACCGCTATCTGTATAAACATGGAAATGTCTGCACAGCTATCTTTATTAACATGGAAATATCTGCAACTCTATCTGTGTAAACACAGAAATATCTACATGGCTATTTGTGTAAACATGGAAATATCTGCACCACTATCTGTATAAAGATGGAAATATCTACACCACTATCTGTAAAATGTGGAAATATCCACACCGCTCTCTGTATAAACCTGGAAATATCTACACCGATATCTGTATAAATAAGGAAATATCTACACCGCCATCTGTATAAACATGGAAATAACTACACCGCTATCTGTATAAATATGGAAATATCCACACCGCTATCTCTATAAACATGGAAATACCTACACCGATTTCTCTATAAACATGGAATTATCTACAATGAAATCTCTATATACATGGAAATATCTACACCGCCATCTTCAGAAACATGGATGTATCTACACCGCCATCTGTATAAACATGGAAATATCTACACCACTATCTGTATAAACATGGAAATATCTTCACTGCTATCTGTGTAAACATGGAAATATCTACACCGACATCTGTATAAAGATGGAAATATGTACACCGAAATCTGTATAAATATGGAAATACCTACACCGCTACCTCTATAGACATGTAAATATCTACACCGCTATCTGTATACACATGGAAATATCTACACTGCCATCTGTATAAAGAGGGAAATATCTACACCGCGAGCTGTATAAACATGGAAATATCTACACCGCTATCTGTATAAACATGGAAATACCAACACCGTTATCTGTATAAACATGGTATTATCTACACCGCTATCTCTATAAACATGAAAGTAGTTACACCACCATCTCTATGAGCATGGAAATATTTACACCGCTATCTCTATAGACATAGAAATAACTACACCGCCATCCCTATAAACATGCAAATATCTACTCCGCCATCTGCATAAACATAGAAATATCTACACTGACATCTGTATAAACATGGAAATATCTACACTGCCACCTGTATAAACTTGGAAATATCTACACTGACATCTGTAGAAAGATGGAAATGTCTACAAAGCGATCTGTATAAACATGGGAATTTCTACACCGCTACCTGTATAAACATGGAAATATCTACACCGCTGTCAGTATCAACATGGAAATAACCACACCGCAATCTGTATAAACATGGAAATATCTACAATGCTATCTCTGTAAACATGGAAATACCTACACAGCTATCTGTGTAAACTTGGAAATATCTACACCACTATCTGTGTAAATTTGGCAATACTTACAACGCAGTCTGAGCAAAGATGGAAATATCTACACCACTATCTCTGTAAACATGGAAATATCTACACCGCTATCTGTATAAAGATGGAAATAACTACACGGCCATCTGTATAAATATGGAAATATCTACAGCGCCATCTGTATAAACATGGAAATATCTACACTGCCATCTGTACACACATGGAAATATCTACACAGCCATCTGTATAAACATGGAAATATATTCACCGCAATCTCTATAAACATGGAAATATCTACACCACTATCTGTATAAACATGGAAATATCTACATCGCTATCTGTATAAACAGGGAAATATCTCCACCGCTATCTGTATAAACATGGAAATATCTACACCGCTATCTGTATAAACATGGAAATATCTACACCGCTACCTGTATAAACATGGAAATATATACAATGCTATCTGTGTAAACCTGGAAATATCTACACAGCTATCTGTGTAAACTTGGAAATATCTACCCAGCTATCTGTGTAAAAATGGAAATACCTACACAGCAATCTTTGCAAAAATGGAAATATCTACACCGCTATCTTCGTAAACATGGAAATATCTACACCGCTATCTGTATAAATGTGGAAATATCTATACCGCAGTCTCTATAAACATGGAAATATCTCCACCGCTATCTGTATAAACATGAAAATATCTACACCGCTATCTGAATAATCATGGACATATCTACACCGCAATCTGTATAAACATGTAAATATCTATCACGCTATGTGTGTAAACATGGAAATATCAACACCGCGGTCTGTATAAACATGTTAATATCTACACCACTATCTGTAAAAACATGTAAATATCTACACCACGATCTGTATAAACCTGGAAATGTCTACACCGCTATCTGTATAAACATGGAAATATCTTCACAGCTATCTGTGCAAACATGAAAATATCTACACCGCCATCTCTATAAACATGGAAATATCTACACTGCCATCTCTATAAAGATGGAAATATCTACACCGCGAGCTGTATAAACATGGAAATATCTACAACACTAGTTGTATAAACATGGAAATAACAACACCGCTATCTGTATAAACATGGAAATACCTACACTGCTATCTGTATAAACATGGAAATATCTACACAACTATCTCTATAAACATGGAAATATCTACACCGCTATCCGTATAAACATGGAAATATCTACATGGCTATCTCTATAAGCATGGAAATATCTACACCGCCATCTTTATAAACATGGAATTAACTACACAGTCATCTGTATAGACATGGAAATATCTACACCACTATCTGTATAAAAATGGAAATATCTACAATGCCATCTGTATAAACATGGAAATACCTTCACCGCTATCTGTATAAACATGGAAATATCTACACCGCTATTTGTATAAATATGGAAATATCTACACGGCTGTCTGTATAAACATGGAAATATCTACAGCGCTATCTGTATAAACATGGAAATATCTCCACCGCTATCTGTATAAACATGGAAATATCTCCACCGCTATCTTTATAAACATGGAAATATCTACACCGCTATCTTTATAAACATGGAAATATCTACACCGCTATCTGTGTAAACATGAAAATATGTACTCGGCTATCTGTGTGAAGATGGAAATATCTACACGGCAATCGGTGTAAATATGGAAATATCTACACCTCTATCTCTGTAAACATGGAAACATCTACACCGCTATCTGTATAAACATGGAAATATCTTCATGGCTATCTCTATAAACATAGAAATATCTACACCGCCATCTTTATAAACATGGAATTAACTACACAGTCATCTGTATAAACATGAAAATATCTACACCACTATCTGTATCAACATGGAAATATCTACAATGCCATCTGTAAAAACATGGAAATAGCATCACCGATATCTCTATAAACATGGAAATATCTACACCGCTATCTGTGTAAATATGGAAATAACTTAACCGATATCTCTATAAACATGGAAATGTCTACACCACTATGTGTATAAACATGGAAATATCTACATGGCTATCTCTATAAACATGGAAATATCTACACCGCTATCTATATAAACATGGAAATAACTACACTGTCATCTGTATAAACATGGAAATATCTACACCTCCATCTGTATGAGCCTCGAAATATCTACTCTGCCATCTGTATACACATGGAAATACCTACACCGCTATCTGTATAAACATGGAAATATCTACACCGCTATCTGTATAAATATGTAAATATCTACACCGCTATCTGTATAAACTTGTAAATATCTACACGGTGATCTCTATTAACATGGAAATATCTCCACCGCTATCTGTATAAACATGGAAATAACTCCACCACTATATGTATAAACATGGAAATATCTAAACCGCTATCTATGTAAACCTGGAAATATCCACAGCGCTATCTCTATAAACATAGAAATGCCTACACCGCTATCTGTATAAACATGGAAATGTCTACATGGCTATCTGTGTAAACATGGAAATATCTACACCGCCATCAGTATAAACATGGAAATACCTACACCGTCATCTATTTAACATGGAAATATCTACAGCATTATCTGTGTAACCATGGAAATATCTACACAGCCATCTGTATAAACATGGAAATATCAACACCTCCGTCTCCATAAACACGGAAATATCTACACTGCCATCTGTATAAAAATGGAAATAGCTACACCGCTATCTGTATAAACATGGAAATGTCTACACCGCCATCTGAATAAACATAGAAATGTCTACACTGCTATCTGTATAAATATGGAAATATCTACACCGCTGTCTCTATAAACATGGAAATATCTACACCGCTATCTGTATCCACATGGAAATATCTACACCGTTATCTCTATAAACTTGGAAATATCTCCAACGCTATCTGCATTAACTTGGAAATATCTACACCACCATCTGTATAAACACGTAAATATCTCCACCGCTATTTGTATAAACATGGAAATATCTCCAACGATATCTGCATAAACATGGAAATATCTCCACCGTTACCTGTAAAAATATGGAAATATCTACACTGCCATCTCTATAAACATGGAAATATCTACATCGCTATCTCTACAAACATGGAAATACCCACACCGCTATCTGTATAAACATGGAAATATCTACAACACTGTCTGTACAAACATGGAAATATCTACACCGCTATCTGCATAAACTTGGAAATAACTACGCCGCTATCTGTGTAAATTTGGAAATATCTTCACCGCTATCTCTATATACATGGAAATGTCTACACCACTATCTGTATAAACATGGAAATATCTACACTGCGATCTGTATAAACATTTAAATATCTACACTGCCATCTCTATAAACATGGAAATATCTACATCGCTATTTGCGTAAACATGGAAATAGCCACACCGCTGTCTGTATAAACATGGAAATATTTACACCGCCAAATGTAAAAACATGGAAATATCCACAGCGTCATCTGTATAAACATTGAAATATCTACACCTCCATCTGTATAAACATGGAAATATCTACACTGCCATCTGTATAAAGTGGAAATAGCCACACCGCTATCTGTATAAACATGGAAATATCTACACCGCTATCTGTATAAACATGGAAATATCTACAATGCTATCTGTATAAACATGGAAATATCTCCACCGCTATCTGTATAAACATGGAAATATCTACACCGCTATCTTTATAAACAAAGAAATATCTACACCGCTATCTGTATAAACATGGAAATAGCTACAACACTATCTGTGTAAACATGGAAATATCTACTCAGCTGTCTGTGTAAACATGGAAATATCTACTCAGCTGTCTGTGTAAACATGGAAATATGTACACCGCTATTTGTGTGAAGATGGAAATATCTACACCGCAATCTGTGCAAATATGGAAATATCTACACGTCTATCTCTGTAAACATGGAAATATCTACACCGCTATCTGTATGAACATGTAAATATCTACACTGCTATCTGTATAAACATGGAAATATCTACACCACGGTCTGTATAAACATGGATATATCTACACCGCTATCTGTATAAATTTGGAAATATCTACACCTCTATCTGTATAAACATGGAAATATCTACATCACTAGCTGTATAAACATGGAAATAGCCACACCGCTATCTGTATAAACATGGAAATATCTACTCCGCCATCAATAAAAAAATGGAAATATCTACCCAGTCATCTGTATTAACATGGAAATAACTTCACCTCCATCTGTATAAACATGGAAATATCTACACTGCCATCCTTATACACATGGAAATATCTACACCGCTATCTGCATAAACATGGAAATATCTACACTGCTATCTGTATAAACTTGGAAATATCTACACGGCCATGTCTATAAACATGGAAATATCTCAACCGCTATCTGTATAAACATGGAAATATCTCCACCGCTATCTGTATAAACATGGAAATGTCTGCCACACTCTCTGTGTAAACATGGAAGTATCTACACAGCTGTCTGTGTAAACATGGAAATATGTACACCGCTATCTGTGTGAAGATGATATTATCTACACGGCAATCTGTGCAAATATGGAAATATCTACACCTCTATCTCTGTGAACATGGAAATATCTACACCGCTATCTGAATAAACATGGAAATATCTAAATAGCTATCTCTGTAAACATGGAAATATCTACACCGCCATCTGTATAAACTTGGAATTAGCTACATAGTCATCTGTATAAACATGGAAATATCTACACCACTATCCCTATAAAATTGGAAATATCTACAATGCCATCTGTATAAACCTGGAAATAACTTCACCGCTATCTCTATAAACATGGAAACACCCACACCGCTATCTGTATAAACATGGAAACATCTCCGCCGCTATCTGAAAAAACATGGAAATAACTACACCAATCTCTGTATAAACATGGAAATATCTACACCGCTATCTGTATAAAAATGGAAATATCTACACCGATATCTGTATAAACTTGAAATATTTACACCGCTATCTGTATAAATATGGAAATATCTTCACCACTATCTCTATAAACATGGAAATGTCTACACCACTATCTGTATAAACACGGAAACATCTACATGGCTATCTCTATTAACATGGAAACATCTACACGTCCATCTGTATAAACATGGAAATACCTACACTGTCGTCTGTATAAACATGGAAATATCCGCACCACTATCTGTATAAACATGGGAATATCTACACTGCCATTTGTATAAACATGTAAATATATACACAGCCATATCTACAAACATGGAAATATCTACATCGCTATCTGTATAAACATGGAAATAGCCACACCGCTATGTGAATAAATATGGAAATATATACACAGCTATCTCTATAAACATGGAAATGTCTACACCGCTATCTGTATAAACATGGAAATATCTACTTTTCTATCTCTATAAACATGTAAATATCTACACCGCCATCGGTATAAACATGGAAATTCCTACACAGTCATCTGTATAAACATGGAAATATCTACAAAGTCATCTGTATAAACATTTAAATGTCTACACTGCCATCTCTATAAACATGGAAATAACAACACAGCCATCTCTATAAACATGGAAATATATACATCACTATCTACATAAACATGGAAATAGCCAAACCCCTATCTGTATAAACATGGAAATGACTACACGGCCAACTGTAAAAACATGGAAATATCTGCACAGTCATCTGTATAAACATGGAAATATCTACACCGCTGACTCAATAAACATGGAAATACCTACACCGCTATGTGTATAAACATGTTAATATCTACACTGCTATCTGCATAAACATGGAAATATCTACAGCGCAATCTGTATAAACTTGGAAATGTCAACACCGCCATCTCTATAAACATGGAAATATCTCCACCGCTATCTCTATAAACATGGAAGTATCTCCACCACTATCTGTATAAACATGGAAATAACTACACCGCTATCTGTATAACCATGGAAATATCTACAGCGCTATCTCTATAAACATGGAAATGTCTACACCGCTATCTTTATAAACATGGAAATATCTACACCGCCATCTGTATAAACATGGAAATACCTACACAGTCATCTGTATAAACATGGAAATATCTACACCATTATCTGTATAAACATGGAAATATCTACACTGCCATCTGTATAAACATGGAAATACCTACACAGACATCTGTAAAAACATAGAAATACCTACAACGCTATCTGTAAAAACATGGACATATCTACACAGTCATGTGTAAACATGGAAATACCTACACCTACATCTGTAGAAACATGGAAATAACTACACTGCCATCTGTATACACATGGAAATATCTACACAGCCATCTGTATAAACATGGAAAAACCTACACCGAAATCTGCATAAACATGGAAATATCTACACCGCTATCTGTATAAACTTGGAAATATCTACACCGCTATCTGTATAAACTTGGAAATATCTACACCGCCATCTCTATAAACATGGAAATATTTCCAACACTATCTTTATAAACATGGAAATATCTCCACCACCATCTGTATAAATATGGAAATATCTACACCGCTATCTGTATAAATATGGAAATATCTACACTGCTATCTCTATAAACATGGAAATGTCTACACCGCTATCTGTATAAACATGGAAATATCTCCATGGCTATCTCTATACACATGGAATTATCTACAACACCATCTGTAAAAACGTGGAAATAACTACACAGTCATCTGTATAAACATGGAAATATCTACACCTCCATCTGTATAAACATGGAAATATCTACACTGCCATCTGTATACACATGGAAATATCTACACAGCCATCTTCATAAACAATGTAATATCTACCCCGCTATCTCTATAAACATGGAAATACCAACACCGCTCTCTGTATAAACAGGGAAATATCTACACCGCTATCTGAATAAACATGGAAATATCTCCACCGCTATCTGTATAAACATGGAAATGTCCACACTGCTATCTGTGTAAACATGGAAATATCTACACCGCTATCTGTATAAACATGGAAATAACTACACCGCCATCTCTATAAACATGGAAATGTCTACACCGCTATCTGTATAAACATGGAAATATCTACATGGCTATCTCTATAAACATGGAAATATCTACACCGCCATCTGTATAAACATGGAAATACCTACAGAGTCATCTGTAGAAACATGGAAATAACTACAACACTATCTGTATAAACATGGAAATATCTACACTGCCATCTGTATAAACATGGAAATATCTACACTGCCATCTCTATAAACATGGAAATATCTACATCGCTATTTGCATAAACATGGAAATAGCCACACCGCTGTCTGTATAAACGTGGAAATATCTACACCGCCAACTGTAAAAACATGGAAATATCTACAGAGTCATCTGTAAATTCATGGAAATATCTACACCTCCATCTGTATAAACATGGAAATATCTACACTGCCATCTGTAGAAAGTGGAAATAGCCACACCGCTATCTGTATAAACATGGAGATATCTACACCGCTATCTTTATAAACATGGAAATATCTACACCGCTATCTGTATAAACTTGGAAATAGCCACAACACTATCTGTGTAAACATGGAAATATCTGCACGTCGATCTCTGTAAACATGGAAATATCTACACCGCTATCTGTATAAACATGTAAATATCTACACCGCTATCTGTATACACATGGAAATATCTACACCATGGTCTTTATAAACATGGATATATCTACACCGCTATCTGTATAAACATGGAAATATCTACACCGCTATCTGTATAAACATGGAAATATCTACATCACTATCTGTATAAACATGGAAATAGCCACACCGCTATGTGTATACACATGGAAATATCTACTCCACCATCTGTAAAGACATGGAAATATCTAAACAGTCGTCTGTATAAACATGGAAATATCTTCACCTCCATCTGTGTAAACATGGAAATATCTACACTGCCATCCTTATACACATGGAAATATCTAGACAGCCATCTGTATAAACATGGAAATATTTTCACGGCTATCTCTATAAACATGGAAACACCAAACCGCCATCTCTATAAACATGGAAATAACTCAATCGCTATCTGTATAAACATGTAAATATCTCCACCGCTATCTGTATAAACATGGAAATGTCAACAACACTATCTGTGCAAACATGAATATATCTACACAGCTGTCAGTGTAAACATGGAAATATGTACACCGCTATGTTGTGAAGATGATAATATGTATACGGCAATCTTTGCAAATATGGAAATAACTACACCTCTATCTCTGTGAACATGGAAATATCTACACCGCTATCTGCATAAACATGGAAATAGCTACATGGCTATCTCTATAAACATGGAAATATCTACACCGCCATCTGTATAAACGTGGAATTAACTACACAGTCAACTGTATAAACATGGAAATATCTTCACCACTATCGCGATAAAATTGGAAATATCTACAATGCCATCTGTATAAACATGTAAATATATACACAGCCATCTCTATAAACATGGAAATATCTACATCGCTATCTGTATAAACATGGAAATAGCCACACCGCAGTGTGAATAAATATGGAAATATCTTCACCGCTATCTCTATAAACATGGAAATGTCTACACCGCTATCTGTATAAACATGGAAATATCTACTTAGCTATCTCTATAAACATGTAAATATCTACACCGCCATCGGTATAAACATGGAAATAACTACACAGTCATCTGTATAAACACAGAAACATCTACAAAGTCATCTGTATAAACATTGAAATGTCTACACTGCCATCTCTATCAACATGGAAATATCTACACAGCCATCTCTATAAACATGGATATATCAACATCACTATCTGCATAAACATGGAAATAGCCACAACCCTATCTGTATAAACATGGAAATGTCTACACGGCCATCTGTAAAAACATGGAAACGTCTACACAGTCATCTGTATAAACATGGAAATATCTACAAGTCCATCTGTATAAACATGGAAATATCTACACCGCTATCTTTATAAACATGGAAATATCTAAACCGCTATCTCTATAAACATGGAAATACCTACACCGCTATCTGTATAAACTTGTTAATATCTACACCGCTATCTGTATTAACATTGAAATATCTACACCGCTTTGTGTATAAACTTGGAAATGTCTACATCGCCATCTCTATAAACATGGAAATATCTCCACCGCTATCTCTATAAACATGGAAATATCTCCACCACTATCTCTATAAACATGGAAATAACTACACCGCTGTCTGTATAAACCTGGAAATATCTACACCGCTCTCTCTATAAACATGGAAATGTCTACACCGCTATCTGTATAAACATGGAAATATCTACACCGCCATCTGTATAAACGTGGAAATACCTACACAGTCATCTGTATCAACATGGAAATATATACGCCACTATCTGTATAAACATGGAAATATCTACAATGCTATCTCTGTAAACATGGAAATATCTACACAGCTATCTGTGTAAACTTGGATATATCTACACCGCTATCTCTGTAAGTTTGGCAATACCTACACTGCAATCATTGCAAAGATAGAAATAGCTACACCGCTATCTCTGTAAACATGGAAATATCTACACCGATATCTGTATAAACATGGAAATAACTACACTGCCATCTGTATAAACATGGAAATGCCTACACCACTTTCTCTATAAACATGAAAATATCTACACTGCTATCTCTATATACATAGAAATATCTACAACTCCATCTCTATAAACATGAAAATATCTACACCGCCATCTTCAGAAACAGTGATGTATCTACACCGCCATCTGTATAAACATGGAAATATCTACACCACTATCTGTATAAATATGGAAATATCTTCACTGCCATCTGTATAAACATGGCAATATCTACACTGCCATCTGTATAAAGATGGAAATATCTACACCGCAATCTGTATATATATGGAAATATCTACACCACTATCTGTATAAACAAGGAAATACCTACACCGCCATCTGTATAAATATGGAAATACCTACACCGCTATCTGTAGAAATATGGAAATATCTACACCGCTATCTCTATAAACATGGAATTACCAACACCGCTTTCTCTATAAACGTGGAAATATCTACATCGCAATCTCTATAAACATGGAATTATCTACACCGCCATCTCTATAAACATGAAAATATCTACACCACCATTTCAGAAACATGGCTGTATCTTCACCGCCATCTGTATAAAGATCGAAATATCTACACCACTATCTGTATAAACATGGAAAAATCTTCACTGCCATCTGTATAAAGTTGGAAATATCTGCACTGCGAGTTGTATAATCATGGAAATATCTACACCGCTATCTCTATAAACATGGAAATACCTACAACGCCATCTCTATAAACATGGAAATATCTACACCGCGGTCTGTATAAACATGTTAATATCTACACCACTATCTGTATAAACATGTAAATATCTACACCACGATCTGTATAAACCTGGAAATATCTACACCGCTATCTGTATAAACATGGAAATATCTTCACAGCTATCTGTGCAAACATGAAAATATCTACACCGCCATCTCTATAAACATGGAAATATCTACACTGCCATCTCTATAAAGATGGAAATATCTACACCGCGAGCTGTATAAACATGGAAATATCTACAACGCTAGTTGTATAAACATGGAAATAACAACACCGCTATCTGTATAAACATGGAAATACCTACACTGCTATCTGTATAAACATGGAAATATCTACACAACTATCTCTATAAACATGGAAATACCTACACTGCCATCTCTATACACATAGAAATATCTACACCGCTATCTCTATAAACATGGAAATATCTACAACGCCATCTGCATGAACATGGAAATATCTACTCCGCTATGTGTATAAACATGGAAATATCTACACTGTCATATGTATAAACATGGATATATCTAAACTGCCATCTGTGGAAAGATGGAAATATCTACACCACGATCTGTATAAATATGAAAATATCTACACCGCTATCTGTGTAAAGATGGAAATATCTACACCGCAATCTGTGCAAAGATGGAAATATCTACACCGCTATCTCTGTAAACATGGAAATATCTTCACCACTATCTGTATAAACATGGAAATCTCTATATCGCTATCTGTATAAACATGGATATATCTACACCGCTTTCTGTATAAATATTAAAATATCTACACCGCCATTTGTGTAAACATACAAATATCTAGAGAGTCATCTGTATACACACGGAAATATCTACACAGCCATCTGAATAAACATGGATGTATCTACAAAACTATCTGTATAAACAAGGAAATACCTACAGCGCTAACTCTATAAACATTGAAATATCAACAGCACAATCTCTACAAACATGGAAATATCTACACCGCCATTTATATAAACATGAAAATATCTACACCGACATCTCCATAAACATGGAACTATCTACACCGCCATCTCTATAAACATGGAAATATCTACACCGCTATCTGTATAAAGAGGGAAATATCTACACCGCTATCTCTATAAACATGGAAATATCTACACAGCCATCTGTATAAACATGGAAATATCTACACTGCTATCTCTATAAAAATGGAAATATCTACACCGTTATCTGTAAAAACATGGAAATAGCTACATCGCTATCTGTATAAACCTGGAAATATCTCCACCACTATCTGTAGAAACATGGAAATATCTTCAACGCTATCTGTGTAAACATGGAAATATCTACACAGCTATATGTGTAAACTTGGAAATATCTACACAGGTATCTGTGTAAAAATGGAAATATCTACACGGAAATCTGTGCAAAGAGGGAAGTATCTACACCGCTTTCTCTGAAAACTTGGAAATATCTACAACGCTATCTGTATAAACATGGAAATATCTACACCGCTATCTGAATAAACAAGGAAATATCTACACCGCCATCTGTAGATACATGGAAATATCTACAACGCCATCTGTATAAACATGGAAATAACTACATCGCTACCGGTAGAAATATGGAAATATCTACACCGCTATCTCTATAAACATGGAAATACCAACACCGGTTTCTCCATAAACATGAAAATATCTACACCGCCATCTTCAGAAACATGGCTGTATCTACATTGCCATCTGTATAAACATGGAAATATCTACACCACTATCTGTATAAACATGGAAAAATCTTCACTGCCATCTGTATAAAGATGGAAATATCTCCACTGCGAGTTGTATAAACATGGAAATATCTACACCGCTATCTCTACAAACATGGAAATACCTACAACGCCATCTCTATAAACATGGAAATATCTAAACCGCTATCTGTATAAACATGGAAATATCTACACCGCTATCTGTATAAACCGGGAAAGATCTACACCGCTATCTGTATAAATATGGAAATATCTACAAAGCTATCTCTCTAAACATGGAAATGTCTACACCGCTATCTGTATAAACATGGAAATATCTACATCGTTATCTCTATAAACATGAAAATATCTACACTGTCTTCTGTATAAACATGGAAATATTTTCACAGTCATCTGTATAAACTTGGAAATATCTACAATACCATCTGTATAAACATGGAAATATCTACACGGAAAGCTGTATGAACATGGAAATATCTAGACAGTCATCTATATAATCATGGAAATATCTATACCGCTATCTGTATAAACATGGAAATACCCACACCGCTATCTGTATAAACATGGAAATAGCCACACCGTTATCTGTATAAACATGGAAATATCTGCACCGTTATCTTCATAAACATGGAAATATCTTCAACTCTATCTGTGTAAACATAGAAATATCTACACGGCTGTTTGTGTAAACATGGAAATATCTGCACCACTCTCAGTATAAAGATGGATATATCTACACCACTATCTGTAATACGTGGAAATATCTACACCGCTCTCTGTATAAACCTGGAAATATCTACAACGATATCTGTATAAACAAGGAAATATCTACACCGCCATCTCTATAAACATGGAAATACCTGCACCGCTATCTGTATAAATATGGAAATATCCACACCGCTATCTCTATAAACATGGAAATACCTACACCGATTTCTCTATAAACATGGAAATATCTACACTGCAATCTCTATATACATGGAAATATCTACACCGCCATCTCTATAAACATGAAAATATCTACACCGCCATCTTCAGAAACATGGATGTATCTACACCGCCATCTGTGTAAACATGGAAATATTTAAACCACTATCTGTATAAACATGGAAATATCTTCACTGCCATCTGTATAAACATGGAAATATCTACACCGCCATCTGTATACAGATGGAAATATCTACACCGCAATCTGTATAAATATGGAAATACCTACACCGCTACCTCTATAGACATGTAAATATCTACACCGCTATCTGTATAAACATGGAAATATCTACACTGCCATCTGTATAAAGATGGAAATATCTACACCGCGAGCTGTAAACATGGTAATATTTACACCGCAATCTGTATAAACATGGAAATATCTACAATGCTATCTCAGTAAACATGGAAATATCTACACAGCTATCTGTGTAAACTTGGAAATATCTACAACGCAATCTGTGTAAATTTGGCGATATTTACACCGCAATCTGTGCAAAGATGGAAATATCTACACCGCTATCTCGGTAAACATGGAAATATCTACACCGCTATCTGTATAAACATGGAAATATCTACACTGCCATCTGTATAAACATGGAAATATCTACAGCGCCATCTGTATAAACATGGAAATATCTACACTGCCATCTGTACACACATGGAAATATCTTCACATCCATCTGTATAAACATGGAAATATCTACACCGCTATATCTATAAACATGGAAATATCTACATCGCTATCTGTATAAACAGGGAAATATCTCCACCGCTATCTGTATAAACATGGAAATATCTACACCGCTATCTGTATAAACATGGATATATCTACACTGCTATCTGTATAAACATGGAAATATATACAGTGCTATCTGTGTAAACTTGGAAGTATCTACTCAGCTATCTGCGCAAAGCTGGAAATATCTACACCGCTATCTCTGTAAACATGGAAATATCTACACCGCTATCTGTATAAACATGGAAGTATCTATACCGCAGTCTTTATAAACATGGAAATATGTCCACCGCTATCTGTATAAACATGAAAATATCTACACCGCTATCTGTATAATCATGCACATATCTACACCGCAATCTGTATAAACATGGAAATATCTACCATGCTATGTGTGTAAACATGGAAATATCTACACAGCTAACTGTGTAAACTTGGAAATGTCTACACAGCTATCTGCATAAACGTGGAAATATCTACACGGCAATCTGTGCAAAGATGGAAATATCTACACCGCTATCTCTGTAAACATGGAAATATCTACACTGCTACCTGTATAAACATGGAAATATCTACACCGCTGTCTGTTTAAACAAGGAAATATCTACACCGCCATCTGTACAAACATGGAAATATCTTCACCGCAATCTGTATAAACATGGAAATACCTACAACGCAATCTGTATAAACATGGAAATATCTACAATGCTATCTCTGTAAACATGGAAATATCTACACAGCTCTCTGTGTAAACTTGGAAATATCTACACCGCTATCTCTGTAAGTTTGGCAATACCTACACCTCAATCTTTGCAAAGATAGAAATAGCTACACCGCTATCCCTGTAAACATGGAAATATCTACACCGATATCTGTATAAACATGGAAATAACTACACTGCCATCTGTATAAACATGGAAATACCTACACCACTTTCTCTATAAACATGAAAATATCTACACTGCTATTTCTATATACATAGAAATATCTACAACTCCATCTCTATAAACAAGAAAATATCTACACCGCCATCTTCAGAAACATGAATGTATCTACACCACCATCTGTATAAACATGGAAATATCTACACCACTATTTGTATAAATATGGAAATATCTTTACTGCCATCTGTATAAACATAGCAATATCTACACCGCCATCTGTATAAAGATGGAAATATCTACACCGCAATCTGTATATATATGGAAATATCTACACCACTATCTGTATAAACAAGGAAATATCTACACCACCATCTGTATAAAGATGGAAAAACCTACACCGCTATCTGTAGAAATATGGAAATATCTACACCGCTATCTCTATAAACATGGAATTACCAACACCGCTTTCTCTATAAACGTGGAAATATCTACATCGCAATCTCTATAAACATGGAATTATCTACACCGCCATCTCTATAAACATGAAAATATCTACACCACCATTTCAGAAACATGGCTGTATCTTCACCGCCATCTGTATAAAGATCGAAATATCTACACCACTATCTGTATAAACATGGAAAAATCTTCACTGCCATCTGTATAAAGTTGGAAATATCTGCACTGCGAGTTGTATAATCATGGAAATATCTACACCGCTATCTCTATAAACATGGAAATACCTACAACGCCATCTCTATAAACATGGAAATATCTACACCGCGGTCTGTATAAACATGTTAATATCTACACCACTATCTGTATAAACATGTAAATATCTACACCACGATCTGTATAAACCTGGAAATATCTACACCGCTATCTGTATAAACATGGAAATATCTTCACAGCTATCTGTGCAAACATGAAAATATCTACACCGCCATCTCTATAAACATGGAAATATCTACACTGCCATCTCTATAAAGATGGAAATATCTACACCGCGAGCTGTATAAACATGGAAATATCTACAACGCTAGTTGTATAAACATGGAAATAACAACACCGCTATCTGTATAAACATGGAAATACCTACACTGCTATCTGTATAAACATGGAAATATCTACACAACTATCTCTATAAACATGGAAATACCTACACTGCCATCTCTATACACATAGAAATATCTACACCGCTATCTCTATAAACATGGAAATATCTACAACGCCATCTGCATGAACATGGAAATATCTACTCCGCTATGTGTATAAACATGGAAATATCTACACTGTCATATGTATAAACATGGATATATCTAAACTGCCATCTGTGGAAAGATGGAAATATCTACACCACGATCTGTATAAATATGAAAATATCTACACCGCTATCTGTGTAAAGATGGAAATATCTACACCGCAATCTGTGCAAAGATGGAAATATCTACACCGCTATCTCTGTAAACATGGAAATATCTTCACCACTATCTGTATAAACATGGAAATCTCTATATCGCTATCTGTATAAACATGGATATATCTACACCGCTTTCTGTATAAATATTAAAATATCTACACCGCCATTTGTGTAAACATACAAATATCTACAGAGTCATCTGTATACACACGGAAATATCTACACAGCCATCTGAATAAACATGGATGTATCTACAAAACTATCTGTATAAACAAGGAAATACCTACAGCGCTAACTCTATAAACATTGAAATATCAACAGCACAATCTCTACAAACATGGAAATATCTACACCGCCATTTATATAAACATGAAAATATCTACACCGACATCTCCATAAACATGGAACTATCTACACCGCCATCTCTATAAACATGGAAATATCTACACCGCTATCTGTATAAAGAGGGAAATATCTACACCGCTATCTCTATAAACATGGAAATATCTACACAGCCATCTGTATAAACATGGAAATATCTACACTGCTATCTCTATAAAAATGGAAATATCTACACCGTTATCTGTAAAAACATGGAAATAGCTACATCGCTATCTGTATAAACCTGGAAATATCTCCACCACTATCTGTAGAAACATGGAAATATCTTCAACGCTATCTGTGTAAACATGGAAATATCTACACAGCTATATGTGTAAACTTGGAAATATCTACACAGGTATCTGTGTAAAAATGGAAATATCTACACGGAAATCTGTGCAAAGAGGGAAGTATCTACACCGCTTTCTCTGAAAACTTGGAAATATCTACAACGCTATCTGTATAAACATGGAAATATCTACACCGCTATCTGAATAAACAAGGAAATATCTACACCGCCATCTGTAGATACATGGAAATATCTACAACGCCATCTGTATAAACATGGAAATAACTACATCGCTACCGGTAGAAATATGGAAATATCTACACCGCTATCTCTATAAACATGGAAATACCAACACCGGTTTCTCCATAAACATGAAAATATCTACACCGCCATCTTCAGAAACATGGCTGTATCTACATTGCCATCTGTATAAACATGGAAATATCTACACCACTATCTGTATAAACATGGAAAAATCTTCACTGCCATCTGTATAAAGATGGAAATATCTCCACTGCGAGTTGTATAAACATGGAAATATCTACACCGCTATCTCTACAAACATGGAAATACCTACAACGCCATCTCTATAAACATGGAAATATCTAAACCGCTATCTGTATAAACATGGAAATATCTACACCGCTATCTGTATAAACCGGGAAAGATCTACACCGCTATCTGTATAAATATGGAAATATCTACAAAGCTATCTCTCTAAACATGGAAATGTCTACACCGCTATCTGTATAAACATGGAAATATCTACATCGTTATCTCTATAAACATGAAAATATCTACACTGTCTTCTGTATAAACATGGAAATATTTTCACAGTCATCTGTATAAACTTGGAAATATCTACAATACCATCTGTATAAACATGGAAATATCTACACGGAAAGCTGTATGAACATGGAAATATCTAGACAGTCATCTATATAATCATGGAAATATCTATACCGCTATCTGTATAAACATGGAAATACCCACACCGCTATCTGTATAAACATGGAAATAGCCACACCGTTATCTGTATAAACATGGAAATATCTGCACCGTTATCTTCATAAACATGGAAATATCTTCAACTCTATCTGTGTAAACATAGAAATATCTACACGGCTGTTTGTGTAAACATGGAAATATCTGCACCACTCTCAGTATAAAGATGGATATATCTACACCACTATCTGTAATACGTGGAAATATCTACACCGCTCTCTGTATAAACCTGGAAATATCTACAACGATATCTGTATAAACAAGGAAATATCTACACCGCCATCTCTATAAACATGGAAATACCTGCACCGCTATCTGTATAAATATGGAAATATCCACACCGCTATCTCTATAAACATGGAAATACCTACACCGATTTCTCTATAAACATGGAAATATCTACACTGCAATCTCTATATACATGGAAATATCTACACCGCCATCTCTATAAACATGAAAATATCTACACCGCCATCTTCAGAAACATGGATGTATCTACACCGCCATCTGTGTAAACATGGAAATATCTAAACCACTATCTGTATAAACATGGAAATATCTTCACTGCCATCTGTATAAACATGGAAATATCTACACCGCCATCTGTATACAGATGGAAATATCTACACCGCAATCTGTATAAATATGGAAATACCTACACCGCTACCTCTATAGACATGTAAATATCTACACCGCTATCTGTATAAACATGGAAATATCTACACTGCCATCTGTATAAAGATGGAAATATCTACACCGCGAGCTGTAAACATGGTAATATTTACACCGCAATCTGTATAAACATGGAAATATCTACAATGCTATCTCAGTAAACATGGAAATATCTACACAGCTATCTGTGTAAACTTGGAAATATCTACAACGCAATCTGTGTAAATTTGGCGATATTTACACCGCAATCTGTGCAAAGATGGAAATATCTACACCGCTATCTCGGTAAACATGGAAATATCTACACCGCTATCTGTATAAACATGGAAATATCTACACTGCCATCTGTATAAACATGGAAATATCTACAGCGCCATCTGTATAAACATGGAAATATCTACACTGCCATCTGTACACACATGGAAATATCTTCACATCCATCTGTATAAACATGGAAATATCTACACCGCTATATCTATAAACATGGAAATATCTACATCGCTATCTCTATAAACAGGGAAATATCTCCACCGCTATCTGTATAAACATGGAAATATCTACACCGCTATCTGTATAAACATGGATATATCTACACTGCTATCTGTATAAACATGGAAATATATACAGTGCTATCTGTGTAAACTTGGAAATATCTACTCAGCTATCTGCGCAAAGCTGGAAATATCTACACCGCTATCTCTGTAAACATGGAAATATCTACACCGCTATCTGTATAAACATGGAAGTATCTATACCGCAGTCTTTATAAACATGGAAATATGTCCACCGCTATCTGTATAAACATGAAAATATCTACACCGCTATCTGTATAATCATGCACATATCTACACCGCAATCTGTATAAACATGGAAATATCTACCATGCTATGTGTGTAAACATGGAAATATCTACACAGCTAACTGTGTAAACTTGGAAATGTCTACACAGCTATCTGCATAAACGTGGAAATATCTACACGGCAATCTGTGCAAAGATGGAAATATCTACACCGCTATCTCTGTAAACATGGAAATATCTACACTGCTACCTGTATAAACATGGAAATATCTACACCGCTGTCTGTTTAAACAAGGAAATATCTACACCGCCATCTGTACAAACATGGAAATATCTTCACCGCAATCTGTATAAACATGGAAATACCTACAACGCAATCTGTATAAACATGGAAATATCTACAATGCTATCTCTGTAAACATGGAAATATCTACACAGCTCTCTGTGTAAACTTGGAAATATCTACACCGCTATCTCTGTAAGTTTGGCAATACCTACACCTCAATCTTTGCAAAGATAGAAATAGCTACACCGCTATCCCTGTAAACATGGAAATATCTACACCGATATCTGTATAAACATGGAAATAACTACACTGCCATCTGTATAAACATGGAAATACCTACACCACTTTCTCTATAAACATGAAAATATCTACACTGCTATTTCTATATACATAGAAATATCTACAACTCCATCTCTATAAACAAGAAAATATCTACACCGCCATCTTCAGAAACATGAATGTATCTACACCACCATCTGTATAAACATGGAAATATCTACACCACTATTTGTATAAATATGGAAATATCTTTACTGCCATCTGTATAAACATAGCAATATCTACACCGCCATCTGTATAAAGATGGAAATATCTACACCGCAATCTGTATATATATGGAAATATCTACACCACTATCTGTATAAACAAGGAAATATCTACACCACCATCTGTATAAAGATGGAAAAACCTACACCGCTATCTGTAGAAATATGGAAATATCTACACTGCTCTCTCTATAAACATGGAATTACCAACACCGCTTTCTCTATAGACATGGAAATATCTACATCGCAATCTCTGTAAACATGGAATTATCTACACCGCCATCTCTATAAACATGAAAATATCTACACCGCCATCTTCAGAAACATGGCTGTATCTTCACCGCCATCTGTATAAAGATCGAAATATCTACAACACTATCTGTATAAACATGGAAAAATCTTCACTGCCATCTGTATAAAGTTGGAAATATCTGCACTGCGAGTTGTATAATCATGGAAATATCTACACCGCTATCTCTATAAACATGGAAATACCTACAACGCCATCTCCATAAACATGGAAATATCTACACCGCTATCTGTATAAAAATGGAAATATCTGCACCGCTATCTGTATAAACCTGGAAAGATCTACACAGCTATCTGTATAAATATGGAAATATCTACAACGCTGTCTCTCTAAACATGGAAATACCTACACCGCTATCTGTATAAACATGGAAATATCTACATCGTTATCTCTATAAACATGAAAATACCTTCACTGACGTATGTATAAACATGGAAATAACTTCAGAGTCATCTGTATAAACATGGAAATATCTACACCACCATCTGTATAAACATGGAAATATCTACACGGAAAGCTGTATAAACATGGATATATCTAGACAGTCATCACTATAAACATGGAAATATCTAAACCGCTATCTCTATAAACATGGAAATACCCACACCGCTATCTGTATAAACATGGAAATAGCCACACCGCTATCTGTATAAACAGGGAAATGTCTGCACAGCTATCTTTATAAACATGGTACTATCTGCAACTCTATCTGTGTAAACACAGAAATATCTACACGGCTATTTTTGTAAACATGGAAATATCTGCACCGCTATCTGTATAAAGATGGAAATATCTACACCACTATCTGTAAAATGTGGAAATATCTACACCGCTCTCTGTATAAACCTGGAAATATCTACACAGATATCTGTATAAATAAGGAAATATCTACACCGCCATCTGTATAAACTTGGAAATAACTACACCGCTATCTGTATAAATATGGAAATATCCACACCGCTATCTCTATAAACATGGAAATACCTACACCGATTTCTCTGTAAACATGGAAATATCTACAATGATATCTCTATATACATGGAAATATCTACACCGCCATCTCTATAAACATGAAAATATCTACACCGCCATCTTCAGAAACATGGATGTATCTACACCGCCATCTGTATAAACATGGAAATATCTACACCACTATCTGTATAAACATGGAAATATCTTCACTGCTATCTGTATAAACATGGAAATATCTACACCGCCATCTGTATAAAGATGGAAATATCTACACTGCAATCTGTATAAATATGGAAATACCTACACCGCTACCTCTATAGACATGTAAATATCTACACCGCTGTCTGTATACACATGGAAATATCTACACTGCCATCTGTATAAAGAGGGAAATATCTACACCGCGAGCTGTATAAACATGGAAATATCTACACCGCCATCTGCATAAACATAGAAATATCTACACAGACATCTCTATAAACATGGAAATATCTACACTGCCATCTGTATAAACTTGGAAATATCTACACTGACATCTGTAGAAAGATGGAAATGTCTACAAAGCGATCTGTATAAACATGGGAATTTCTACACCGCTACCTGTATAAACATGGAAATATCTACACCGCTATCAGTATCAACATGGAAATAACCACAACGCAATCTGTATTAACATGGAAATATCTACAATGCTATCTCTGTAAACATGGAAATACCTACACAGCTATCTGTGTAAACTTGGAAATATCTACACCGCTATCTGTGTAAATTTGGCAATACTTACACCGCAATCTGTGCAAAGATGGAAATATCTACAACGCTATCTCTGTAAACATGGAAATATCTACACCGCTATCTGTGTAAAGATGGGAATATCTACACGGCCTTCTGTATAAATATGGAAATATCTACAGCGCCATTTGTATACACATGGAAATATCTACACTGCCATCTGTACACACATGGAAATATCTACACAGCCATCTGTATAAACATGGAAATATCTACACCGCTATCTCTATAAACATGGAAATATCTACACCGCTGTCTGTATAAACATGGAAATATCTACATCGCTATCTGTATAAACAGGGAAATATCTCCACCGCTATCTGTATAAACATGGAAATATCTACACCGCTAAGTCTGTAAACATGGAAATATCTACACCGCTACCTGTATAAACATGGAAATATGTACAATGCTATCTGTGTAAACTTGGAAATATCTACACAGCTATCTGTGTAAACTTGGAAATATCTACCCAGCTATCTGTGTAAAAATGGAAATATCTACACAGCAATCTGTGCAAAAATGGAAATATCTACACCGCTATCTCCGTAAACATGGAAATATCTACACCGCTATCTGTATAAACATGGAAATATCTATACCGCAGTCTCTATAAACATGGAAATATCTCCACCCTTATCTGTATAAACATGAAAATATCCACACCGCTATCTGAATAATCATGGACATATCTACACCGCAATCTGCATAAACATGTAAATATCTATCACGCTATGTGTGTAAACATGGAAATATCTACACCGCGGTCTGTATAAACATGTTAATATCCACACCACTATCTGTATAAACATGTAAATATCTACACCACGATCTGTATAAACCTGGAAATATCTACACCGCTATCTGTGTAAAGATGGAAATACCTTCACCGCTATCTGTGCAAACATGAAAATATCTACACCGTCATCTCTATAAACATGGAAATATCTACACTGCCATCTCTATAAAGATGGAAATATCTACACCGCGAGCTGTATAAACATGGAAATATCTACAACGCTAGTTGTATAAACATGGAAATACCAACACCGCTATCTGTCTAAACATGGAAATACCTACACTGCTATCTGTATAAACATGGAAATATCTACACAACTATCTCTATAAACATGGAAATACCTACACCACCATCTCTATACACATAGAAATATCTACAGCGCTATCTGTATAAACATGGAAATATCTACACTGCCATCTGTATAAACATGGAAATATCTACAGCGCCATCTGTATAAACATGGAAATATCTACACCCCCATCTGTATACACATGGAAATATCTACCGAGCCATCTTTATAAACATGGAAATCTCTACACTGCTATCTCTATAAACATGGAAATATCTACACCGCTATCTGTGTAAACTTGTAAATATCTACACCGCTATCTGTATAAAAATGAAAATTTTTACACCGCTATCTGTATAAACCTGGAAATATCTCCACCGCTATCTTTATAAACACGGAAATACCTACACCGGTATCTTTATCAACATGGAAATACCTACACCGCTATCTCTATATACAATGAAATATCTACAACGCTACCTGTGTAAACAAGGAAATATCTACACAGCTATCTGTGTAAACTTGGAGATATCTACACCGCAATCTGTGTAAGCATGGAAATATCTACAAAGCTATCTGTGTAAACATGGACATATTTCCAACGCTATCTGTGTAAACAGGGAAATATCTACACAGCTATCTGTAAAACGTGAAAATATCTACACTGCTATCTGTATATACATGGAAATATCTACACCGCTATCTGTATAAACATGGAAATATCTACAACGCTATCTGTGTAACCATGGAAATATCTACACAGCAATCTGTTTAAAAATGGAAATATCTACACGGCAATCTGTGCAAAGTTGGAAATATCTACACCGCTCTCTCTGTAAACATGGAAATATCTACACCGCTATCTGTTTAAATATGGAAATATCTACACCGCTATCTGTATAAAGAAGGAAATACCTACACCGCCATCTATAGAAACATGGAAATATCTACACCGCCATCTGTATAAAAATGGAAATACATACAGCGCTACCTGTATAAATATGGATATGACTACACCGCTATCTCTATAAACATGGAAATACCTACACCACTTGCACTATAAACATGGAAATATCTACACCGAAATCTCTGTAAACATGTAAATATCTACACTGCCATCTGTGTAAACATGAAAATATCTACACCACCATCTTCAGAAACATGGCTGTATCTACACCGCCATCTGTTTAAACATGGAAATATATACACCACTATCTCTATAAAGATGGAAATATCTTCACTGCCATCTGTATAAAGATGGAAATATCTGCACTGCGAGCGGTATAAACATGAAAATATCTACACCGCTATCTGTATAAACATGGAAATAAAAACACCGCTATCTGTATAAACATGGAATTATCTACACCTCTATCTGAATAAACATGGAAATATCTGCAGTGCAATCTCTATAAACATGGAAATACCTACACCACCATCTGTATAAACATGCAAATATCTACAGGGAAATCTGTATATACGTGGAAATATCTAGACAGTCATCTCTATAAACATGGAAATATCTACACCGCTATCTTTATAAACTTGGAAATACCGACACCGCTATCTGTATAAACATGGAAATATCTGCACCGCTATCTTTTTAAACATGGAAATATCTGCAAATCTATCAGTGTAAACATCGAAATATCTACACGGGTATCTGTGTAAACATGGAAATATCTGCACCGCTATCTGTATAAACATGGAAATATGTACACCGCTATCTGAAAAACTTGGAAATATCTGCACCAATATCTGTATAAACATGGAAATATGTACACCGCTATCTTTATAAACAAGGAAATACCTACACCGCCATCTGTATAAACATGGAAATATCTACACCACCATTTGTATAAACATGGAAATATCTACACCGCTATCTGTATAAATACTGAAATATCTACACTGCAATCTCTATAAACATGGAAATATCTAAACCACTATCTTCATAAACATGGAAATATCTACACTGTTATCTCTATAAACATGGAAATATCTACGCCGCCATCGGTATAAACATGCAAATACCTACCGAGTCATCTGCATAAACATGGAAATATCTACACCAGCATCTCTATAAACATGGAAATATCTGCACCACTATATCTATATACATGGAAATATCTACACAGCCATCTGTATGAGCATGGAAATATCTTCACCGCTGTCTCAATAAACATGGAAATATCTATACCGCTATCTGTGTAAACAAGGAAATATCTACACCGCTATCTGTATAAACCGGGAAAGATCTACACCGCTATCTGTATAAATATGGAAATATCTACAAAGCTATCTCTCTAAACATGGAAATGTCTACACCGCTATCTGTATAAACGTGGAAATACCAACACCGCTATCGGT
Source organism: Pan paniscus (assembly GCF_029289425.2). Classification (NCBI taxonomy): domain Eukaryota; kingdom Metazoa; phylum Chordata; class Mammalia; order Primates; family Hominidae; genus Pan; species Pan paniscus. The sequence goes on from NC_073255.2 coordinate 126,883,990, forward strand.
ATAAACTTGGAAATATCTACAACGCCATCTACATAAACATGGAAATATCTTCACCACTATGTCTACAAACCTGGAAATATCTACACCGCTATCTCTATAAACATGAAAATATCTACATCGCCATCTGCATATCCATGGAAATATCTGCACTGCCATCTGTATAAAGATAGAAATATCTAAACAGCAATCTGTGTACAGATGGAAATATCAACACCGCCATCTGTACAAACATGGAAATATCTACACCGCTATCTGTATAAACTTAGAAATATCTACACTGCAGTCCGTTTAAACATGGAAATATCTACACCGGTATCTGTATAAACATGGAAATATGTACACCACGATCAGTATAAACATGGAAATATTTTCACCGCTATCTGTATAAACTTGGAAATATCAACACTGCTATCTCTGTAAATATGGAAATATCTACACTGCCATCTGTATAAACATGGAAATAACTACTCAGTCATGTGTAGGAACACGGAAATATCTACACCATCGTTTGTATAAAGATGGAAATATCTACAACGTTATCTGTATAAACATGGATATATGTACACAGCCCTCTGTATAAATATGGATATATCTGCAAAGGCATCTGTTTAAACATGGAAATATCAACACCGCCATCAGTACAAACATGGAAATATCTGCACGGCTATCTGTATAAACATTGAAATATCTACACCGCGGTCTGTATAAACATGTTAATAGCTACACCGCTATCTGTATAAACATGTAAATATCTACACCACGTTCTGTATAAATATGGAAATATGTACACCGCTATCTGTATAAACATGGAAATAACTACACAGCCATCTGTGTAAACATGGAAATATCTACTCTGCTAACTCTATAAACATGGAAATACCTACAACGCTATCTCTATAAACATGGAAATACCTACAACGCAATCTCCATCAACATGGAAGTATCTACACTGCTATCTGTATAAACATGGAAATTCTTCACCGTTATCTCTATAAACATGGAAATACCTACACTGCCATCTGTATAAACATACAAATATCTACAAAGTCATGTGTATAAACATGGAAATATCTACACCACCATCTCTATAAACATAGAAATATCTACACTGCCATGTGTATACACATGGAAATATCTACACATCCATCTGTATAAACATGGAAATATCTCCACCTCTATCTCTATAAACATGGAAATATCTACACATCCATCTGCATAAACATGGAAATATCTACACTGCCTTGTACACACATGGAAATATCTACAAAGCCATCTGTATAAACATGGAAATATCTACACCGCTACCTCTATAAACATGGAAATACCTACAAAGCAATCTGTATAAACATGGAAATATCTACATCGCTCTCTGTATAAACATGGAAATATCACCACCGCTATCTGTTTATATATGGAAATATCTACACCGCTATCTGTATAAAAATGGAAATATCTACACAGTCAACTGTATATACATGGAAATATCTACACCACCATCTCTTTAAACATGGAAATATCTACACTGCCATCTGTAAACATGGAAATATCTACACAGTCATCTGTATATACATGGAAATATCTACACCACCATCTCCATAAACATGGAAATATCTACACTGCCGTCTGTATACACATAGAAATGACTACAGAGCCATCAGTATAAACATGGAAACTTCTGCACCGTTATCTCTATACACATGGAAATACCTACCCTGTAATCTGTATAAACATGGAAATATCTACACCACAATCTCTGTAAACATGGTAATATCTACACAGCCATCTCTATAAACATGAAAATATCTTCACCGCCATCTCCATAAACATGGAACTATCTACACCGCCATCTGTGTAAACATGGAAATATCTACACTGCCGTCTGTATAAAGATGGAAATATCTGCACCGCGAGCTGTATAAATATGGAAATATCTACACTGCTATCTGTATAAACAGGGAAATACCAACACCACTATCTGTATAATCGTGGAAATATCAACACCATGATCTGTATAAACATGGAAATATCTACAAGTCTCTCTGTATAAACATGGCAATAAATTCACCGCTATCTGTATAAACATGGAAATACCAACACTGCTATCTGTATAAACATGGAAATATTTATACCGCTATCTGTATAAACATGGAAATATCTACACCACTATCTCTATAAAGATGGAAATACCTGCACTGCCATCTCTATAAACATGGAATTATCTACACCAATATCTCTATAAACAAAGAAATACCTACTCCGCCATGTCTATAAACATGGAAATATCTACACCACTATCTCTACAAACATATAAATATCTACACCGCCATTTCTATGAACATGGAAATATCTACACCGCCATCTGCATTAACATGGAAATATCTTCAGCGCCATCTGTATAAACATGGAAATATCTATGCCGCCGTCTGTATAAACATAGAAATATCTACACTGCCATCTGTGGAAAGATGGAAATGTCTACACCGCGATCTGTATAAACTTGGAAATATCTGCACCGCTACTTAGATAAACATGGAAATATCTACACAGCTATCTGTATAAACATGGAAATATCTACACCACGATCTGTATAAAAAAGGAAATATCTACACAGCTATCTGTATAAACATGGAGATATCTTCACCGCTAACTGTATAAACATGGAAATATCTACACCGAGATCTGTATAAATATGGAAATATCTACACCGCTATCTCTATGAAGATGGAAATGTCTACAACACTATCTGTATAAACATGGAAATATCTACAAGGCTAACTCTATAAATATGGAAATACCTAAACCGCCTTCTGTATAAACATGGAAATAACAACACAGTCATCAGTATAAACATGGAAATATCTACAGCGCCATCTGAGAAAACATGGAAATACCTACACCGCCATCAGTATAAACATGGTAATATCTCCACCGCTATCTGTAAACATGGAATTATCTCCACTGCTATCTGTATAAACATGGAAATATCTACACCAGGATCTGTATAAACATGGAAATATCTCCACCGCTTTCTGTATAAACATGGAAACATGTACACCGCTATCACTATAAACATGGAAATATCTACACAGCTATTTGTATAAACATGCAAATATCTACAATGCTATCTGTTAAACATGGAAATATCTACTCCGCTTTCTTTGTAAAGTAGGAAATATCTACACTGCCATCTGTAAAAACGTGGAAATATCTACACCACCATCTGAATAAACATGGAAATATCTACACCGCTAACACTATATACATGGAACTATCTACACCGGTATCTCTATAAGCATGGAAATATCTACACCGCTATCTGTATAAACAAGGAAATAACTCCACCGCTGTCTGTATAAACATTGAAAGATCTGCACAGCTATATCTATAAACATGGAATTATCTACACCGCTATCTGTTTAAACATGGAAATGTCTACAACTCTATCTGTGTAAACATGGAAATATCTACACCGCTATCTGTGTAAAGATGGAAATATCTGCTCCACAATCTGTGCAAAGATGGAAATATATACAACACTATCTTTATAACCATGGAAATATCTTCAAAGCTATCTGTATAAACATGGAAATATCTACACCGCTATCTCCATAATCATGGAAATATCTACACCGCCATCTGTAGAAACATGGAAACATCTACACAGTCATCTGTGTATACATGGAAATATCTACAACACCATTTCTATAGGCATGGAAATATCTACATGACGATGTGTATACACGTGGAAATATCTACACAGTCATCAGTATAAACTTGGAAACATCTGCACCACTATCTGTATACACATGGAAATACCTACACACCTATCTCTATAAACATGGAAATAACTACACCGCTATCTGTATAAAAATGGAAATATCTACACCACTATCTGCATAAACATGGAAATTACTACACTGACATCTATATAAAGATGGAAATATCTACGCCGCGAGCTGTATAAACATGGAAATATCTACACAGCTATGTGTATAAACATGGTAATACCAACACCACTATCTGTATAAACTTGGAAATATCTACAGCGCTGACTGTAAACATGGAAATATCTACACCACTATCTCTATAAACATGGAAATACCTACACCGCCATCTCTATAAACATGGAATTATCTACACCACCATCTCTATAAACATAGAAATATCTACAACGCAATCTCAGTAAACATGGAAATATCTACACCGCCATCTGCATAAACATGGAAACATCTACACCGCGATCTGTGTAAAAATGGAAATATCTGCACCGCCATCTGTATAAACGTAGAAATATCTACACTGCCATCTGTAGAAAGATGGAAATATCTACACCGTGATCTGTATAAACATGGAGATATCTACTCTACTTCCTGTATAAACATGGAGATATCTACACCGCTATCTGAATAAATATGGAAATATCCACACCGCTATCTCTATAAACATGGAAATGTCTACACAGCTATCTGTACAACTATGGAAATATCTACATGGCTATCTGTATGAACTTGGAAATATCTTCACTGCCTTCTGTATATACATGGAAATATCTACACAGTCATCTGTATAAACATGGAAATATCTACACCACTGTCTGTATAAACATGGAAATATCTACACTGCCATCTGTATAAACATGGAAATATCCTCATAGCCATCTCTATAAACATGGAAATATCTACACCGCTTTCCCTATAAACATGGAAATATCGACACCGATATCTCTATAAATATGGAAATATCTACACTGCCATCTGAATACACATGGAAAAGTCTACACAGTCATCTGTTTAAACATGGAAATATCTACACCGCTATCTCTATAAACATGGAAAACCTATACCGCTATCTGCATAAACATGGATATATCTACACCGCTATCTGCATAAACATGGAAATACCTACACTGACATCTCTATAAAGATGGAAATACCTACACCGCGAGCTGTACAAACATGGAAATATCTACAACGCTATCTGTATATACATGGACATACCAACACGACTATCTCTATAAACGTGGAAATATCTACACCGCTATCTGTATAAATATGGAAGTATCTATACCGCTATCTCTATAAACATGGAAATACCTACACCGCCATCTTTAGGAACATGGAAATATCTACACCGCTATCTCTATAAACGTGAAAATGTCTTCACCGCTATCTTTAAAAACATGGAATTATCTACATGGACATTTCTATAAACATGGAAATATCTACGCCGTCATCTGTATTAACATGGAAATACCTACCCAGTCATCTGTATGAACATGGAAATATCTACACCACTATCTGTATAAACATGGAAATACCTACAATGCCATCTGTATAAACATGGAATTATCTACAAAGACATCTGTATAAACATGGATATATCTGCACCGCTATCTGTATAAATGTAGAAATAGCCACACCGCTATCTGTATAAACATGGAAATATCTACACTGCCATCTGAATAAACATGGAAATATTTACACCGCTATCAGTGTAAATATGGGAATATATAGACCGCTATCTCTGTAAACATGGAAATATCTACACCGCCATCTGTATAAACATGGAAATATCTACACAGTCATCTGTATAAACATGGAAATATCTGCACCAGCATCTCTATAAACCTGGAAATAGCTAGACTGCCATCTGTATAAACGTGGAAATATCTACACAGCCATCTGTATAAAGTTGGAAATACCTACACCGCTTTCCCTATACACATGGAAATAATTACACAGCTATCTCTATAAACATGGAAATATCTACACCGCCATCTATATGAGCCTGGAAATATCTACACCGCCATCTTTATAAACATGAAAATATCTACACAGCCATCTCCATAAACATGGAACTATCTACTCCACCATCTGTGTAAAAATGGAAATAACTTAACCGCTATCTCTATAAACATGGAAATATCTACACTGCCATCTGCATAAAGATGGAAATATCTACACCACGAGCTGTATAAACATGGAAATCTCTACACCGCTATCTGTATAAACATGGAAATACCTACACCAATATGTCTATGAACATTGAAATACCTACACCGCCATCTCTATAAACATGGAATTATCTACACCGGTATCTCTATAAACATAGAAATATCTACACAGCCATCTGTATAAACATGGAAATATCTATGCCGCCATCTGTATAAACTTAGAAATATCTACACTGCCATCTGTGGATACATGGAAATGTCTACACCGCGATCTGTATAAACATGGAAATACCTACACAGCTATCTGTGTAAACATGGAAATATCTACAGCGCTATCTATCTAAAGATGGAAATACCTACACCGCAATCTGTGCAAAAATGGAAATATCTTCACCGCTATCTCTATAAAGATGTAAATATCTGCACTGCCCTCTGTATAAACATGGAAATATCTACACCACCATCTGTGAAAACATGGAAATATCTACACAGTCATCTGTATAAACATGGAAATATCTACACCTTTATCTGTATAAACATGGAAATATCTACACGGCTATCTGCATAAACATGTAAATACCTACACTTCCATCTGTATAAAGATGGAAATATCAACACCGCGAGCTGTATATACATGGAAATATCTACACCACTATTCATATAAACATGGACATACCAACACCACTATCTCTATAAACGTGGAAATATCTACACCACTATCTGTATAAACATGGAAATATCTTCAAAGCTATTTCTATAAACATGGAAATATGTACACTGCCATCTTTATACACATGGAAATATCTACACCACTATTTGTATAAACATAGAAATATCTACACCGCCATCTCCAAAAACATGGAAATATCTACACCGCCATCTGCATGAACCTGGAAATATCTACAGCGCCATCTGTATAAACATGAATATATCTGCACCGCCATCTGCATAAACGTACAAATACCTACACTTGTCTGTATAAACATTGAAATACCTACACAGTTATCTGTATAAACATGGAAACTTCTACACCACTATCTGTGTAAACAGGGAAATATCTGCACCGCAATCTGTGTAAAAAAGGAAATATCTACACCGCTATCTTTGTAAAGATGGAAATACCTACATTGCAATCTGTGCAAAGATGGAAATAACTAAACGGCTATCTGTGTAAACATGGTAATATCTACACCGCTGTCTCTATAAGCATGGAAATATCCACACCGCTATCTGTATAAACATGGTAAAATCTACACCGAAATCTGTAAAACATGGAAATAACTACACAATCATCTGTATAAACATGGTGACATCTACACAGCTATCTGTGTAAACATGGAAATATCTACACCGCTATTTGTGTAAAGATGGAAATATCTGCACCGCAATCTGTGCAAACATGGAAATATTTACACCACTATCTCTATAAACATGGAAATATCTGCACCGTTATCTTTATAAACATAGAAATATCTACACCACTGTCAGTATAAACATGGAAATATCTATACCATCTGTATAAACATGGAAATATCTACACCGCCATCTGAATAAACATGGAAATATCTACACCACTATCTGTATAAATATGGAAATATCTACACCACTATCACCATGAACATGGAAATATCTACACCACGATCTGTATAAACATGGAAATATCTCCACCGCAATCTGTATAAACATGGAAACATCTACACCGCTATCTGTATAAACATGGAAATATCTACACCGCTGTCTGTATAAACATGGAAATATCTACAAAACTATCTGTGTAATCATGGAAATATTTACGCCGCTATATATATAAACATGGAAACATATACACCACGATCTGTATGAAAATGGAAATATCTACACCGCCATCTGCATAAACATGAAAGTAACTTCACCGCCGTCAGTATAAACATAGAAACATCTACACTGTCCTCTCTATAAACATGGTAATACCTACACAGTTATCTGAATAAACATGGAAATATCTACACCACTATCTGTGTAAACATGGAAATATCCACACCGCAATCTGTGTAAACATGGAAATATCTACACCGCTATCTTTGTAAAGATGGAAATATCTACACCGCAATCTGTGCAAAGATGGAAATATCTAAACCGCTATCTGTGTAAACATGGTAATATCTACACCACTGTCTGTATAAACATAGAAATATCCACACCGCTCTCTGTATATACATGGAAATATCTACACCGCCATCTGTAAAAACATGGAAATATCTACACCGAAATCTTTATTAACATGGAAATACCTACACAATCATCTGTATAAACCTGGAGACAGGTACACAGCTATCTGTATAGTCAAGGAAATATCTACACCGCTATCAGTATAAACATGGAAATATCTACAACGCTATCTGTGTAAACATGCAAATGTCTACACAGCTATCTGTGTAAACATGGAAATATCTACACCGCTATTTTTGCAAAGATGGAAATATCTGCAACGCAATCTTTGCAAACATAGAAATATTTACACTGCTATCTCTGTAAACATGGAAATATCTGCACCGGTATCTGTATAAACATGGAAATATCTACACCGCTATCTGTATAAACATGGAAATATCTACACCGCCATCTGTATAAACATGGAAATATCTACACAGTCATCTGTGTATACATGGAAATATCTACACCACCATCTCTATAAACATGGAAATATCTACACTACCATGTGCATACACATGGAAATATCTACACAGCCATTAGTATAAACTTGGAAACATCTGCACCGCTATCTGAATACACATGGAAATAACTACACCGCTATGTCTATAAACATGGAAAGATCTAAACTGCTATCTGTATAAACATGGAAATAACTACGCCGCTATCTGCATCAACATCGAAATACCTACACTGCCATCTGTATAAACATGGAAATACCTGCACCGCGAGCTGAATAAACATGGAAATGTCTACACCGCTATGTGTATAAACATGGAAAATCAACACCACTATCTGTATAAGCATGGAAATATGTACACCGTTATCTGAATAAACATGGAAATACCTACACCACCATCTCTATAAACATGGAATTATCTACACAGCTATCTCTATAAACATAGAAATATCTACACCGTCATCTCTATAAACATGGAAATATCTACACCACCATCTTCATAAACATGGAAATATTTACACCGCGATCTGTATAAACATGGAAACATCTACACGGCTATCTGCATAAACATGTAAATATCTACACCGCTGTCTGTATAAACATGGAAATATCTACAACACTATCTGTATAAACATGGAAATATCTACACAGCTATCTGTTTAAACATGGAAATATCTACACCGCTATCTGCATAAACATGGAAACGTATACAGCACGATCTGTATAAAAATGGAAATATCTACACCTCTCTCTGTATATAATGGAAGTATCTACACCGCTATCTGCATATACATGGAAAAACCTACAATGACATCTGTATAAACATGGAAATATCTACACCACGAGCTGAATAAACATGGAAATGTCTACACCGCTATGTGTATAAACATGGAAATATCAACACCAGTATCTGTATAAACATAGAAATATCTACATCACTATCTGAATAAACATGGAAATATCTACACCACTATTTCTATAAACATGGAAATACCTACACCACCATCTCTATAAACATGGAATTATCTACACCGCTATCTCTATAAAAATAGAAATATCTACACCGCCATCTCAATATACATGGAAATATCTACACCACCATCTGCATAAACATGGAAATATCTACACCACGATCTGTATAAACATGGAAATATCTACACCTCTACCTGTAGAAACATGCAAATATCTACACCGCTATCTGTATAAACATGGAAATATCTACACTGCTATGTGTATAAACTTGGAAATATCTACACCGCCATCTGTATAAAGATGGAAATATATCCACGGCCATCTGTATAAACATGGAAAGATCTCCACCGCTATCTGTATAAACATGGAAATATCTAAAACAATATCTGCATAAACATGGAAATATCTACAACACTATCTGTGTAAACATGGAAATATCTACACAGCTATCTGTGTAAACATGGAAATACGTACACCGCTATCTGTGTAAAGATGGAAATATCTACACCGCATTCTGGGCAAATACGGAAATATCTACACTGCTATCTCTGTAAACATGGAGATATCTAAACCGCTGTCTGTATAAACAAGGAAATATCTACAACACTATCTGTATAAACATGGAAATATCTACACCAGTATCAGTATAAACATAGATATATCTACACAACCATCTGTATAAACGTGGAAATATCTACAACACCATCTGAATAAACTTGGAAATATCTACACTGCTATCTGTATAAATATGGAAATATCTACACCGCTATCTCCATAAACATGGAAATATCTACACCACGATCTGTATAAACATGGAAATATCTCCACCGCTATCTGTATAAACATGGAAACATCTACACCGCAATCTCTATAAACATGGAAATATCTACACAGCAATCTGTATAAACATGGAAATATCTACACCGCCATCTCTATAAACATGGAAGAATCTACACTGGCATCTGTGGAAACATGGAAACTTGTACACTGCTATCTGTATAAACATGGAATTACCAACACAACTATCTGTATAAACATGGAAATATCTACAGCTCTATCAGTATAAACATAGAAATATCTACACCACTATCTCTTTAAATATGGAAATACCTACACCGCCATCTCTATAAACATGGAATTATCTACAACGCTATCTCTACAAACCTCAAAATATCTACACCGCCATCAGCATAAACATGGAAATAACTTCACCGCCTTCTGTATCAACATGGAATTATCAACACTGCCATCTCTATAAACATTGAAATATCTACACTGCCATATGTAGAAAGTTGGAAATATCTACGCCGACATCTGCATAAAGATGGAAATATCTACACCTCTGTCTGTATAAACATGGAAATATCTACACAGCTATCTGTATAAATATGGAAATATCTACACCGCTATCTCTATGAACATGGAAATGTCTACACCGCTATCTTTATAAACATGGAAATATCTGAACCGACATCTGTAAAAACATGGAAATAACTAAACAGTCATCTGAATAAACATGGATATATCTACACCACTATATGTCTAAACATGGAAATATTTACACTGCCATCTGTATAAACATGGAATTATCTACAAAGCCATCTCTATAAACATGGAAATATCTACACCGCTATCTGTACAAACATGGAAATATCGACACCACGATCTGTATAAACATGGAAATATCTACAACGCTATCTGTATAAACATGGAAATATCTACACCGCTATCTGTTTAAACATGGAAATATCTACACCCCTGTCTGTTTAAACATGGAAATATCTACACCGCTATCAGTGTAAACATGTTTATATCTACACCGCCATCTGTATAAACATGGAAATATCTACACCGTCATCTGAATAAACATGGAATTCTCTACACCGCTATCTGGATAAATATGGAATTATCCACACCGCTATCTCTATAAACATGGAAATATATACACCGCTATCGGTATAAATATGGAAATATCTCCACTGGTATCTGTATAAACATGGAAACATCTAAGCCATTATCTGTATAAACATGGAAATATGTACACCGCTATCTGTATAAACATGTAAATATCTGCAACGTTATCCGTGTAAACATGGAAATATCTACACCGCTATCTGTATAAACATGGAAATATCTCCACCGCTACCTGTATAAACAAGAAAATATGTACACCGCTATCTGTATAAATGTGGAAATATATACGCTGCTATCTCTATAAACATGGAAATGTCTACACCGCTATCTGTATAAACATAGAAATATCTACATGGCTATCTCTACAAACATGGAAATAACTACACCACCATCTGTATAAACATGGAAATACCTACACAGCCATCTGTATAAACATGCAAATATCTACAACACTATCTGTATAAACATGGAAATATCTACACCACCATCGGTAAAAACATGGAAATATCTTCACAGTCATCTGTATAAACATGGAAATATCTACACCTCCACCTGTATACAAATGGAAATATCTACACTGCCATCCGTATACACATGGAAATATCTACACCGCTATCTGCATACTCATGGAAATATGTACACCGCTATCTGTATAAACATGGAAATATCTACCCCATTATCTGTATAAACATGGAAATATCTACACCGCTATCTGTATAAACATGGAAATGTCAACATCGCTATCTCTATAAACATGGAAATATCTACACCGCTATCTGTATAAACATGGAAATATCTACACCGCCATTTCCATAAATATGGAAATATCTACACCGCTATCTCTATAAACCTGGAAATATCTACACTCTTATGTGTATAAACGTGGAAACATCTACAACGCTATCTGTGTAAACATGGAAATATCTACACAGCTATCTGTGTAAACTTGGAAATATCTACACAGCAATCTGTGTAAAGTTGGAAAGATATACACCGCAATGTGTTCTAAGATGGAAATATCTACACCGCTATCTGTATAAACATGGAAATATCTACACTGCTATCTGAATAAATATGGAAATATCTACACCGCTATCTCTATAAACATGGAAATATCTACAACACTATCTGTGTAAACATGGAAATAACTACACAGCTATCTGTGTAAACTTGGAAATATCTACACCGTTATCTGTGTAAAGATGGAAATATCAACACCGCAATCTGTGGAAAGATGGAAATATCTACACCGCTATCTCTGTAAACATGGAAATATCTACACCGCTATCTGTATAAACATGGAAATATCTACGCCGCTATCTGTATAAACATGGAAATATTTACACTGCCATCTGTATAAACATACAAATATCTACAAAGTCATGTTTATATACATGGAAATATCTACACCACCATCTCTATAAACATTGAAATATCTACATTGACATATGTATACACATGGAAATATCTACACAGCCATCTGTAAACATGGAAATATCTACACCGCTACCTCTATAAACATGGAAATACCTACAAAGCAATCTGTATAAACATGGAAATATCTACATCGCTCTCTGTATAAACATGGAAATATCACCACCGCTTTCTGTTTATATATGGAAATATCTACACCGCTATCTGTATAAAAGTGGAAATATCTACACAGTTAACTGTATATACATGGAAATATCTACACCACCATCTCTATAAACATGGAAATATCTACACTGCCATCTGTAAACATGGATATATCTACACAGTCATCTGTATATACATGGAAATATGTACACCACCATCTCTATAAACATGGAAATATCTGCACCGCTATCTCTATACACATGGAAATACCTTCACTGCAATCTCTATAAACATGGAAATATCTACACCACAATCTCTATAAACATGGAAATATCTACACCGCCATCTCTCTAAACATGAAAATATCTACACCGCCATCTTCATAAACATGGAACTATCTACACCGCCATCTGTGTAAACATGGAAATAACTACACTGCCGTCTGTATAAAGATGGAAATATCTGCACCTTGAGCTGTATAAACATGGAAATATCTACACTGCTATCTGCATAAACAGGGAAATACCAACACCACTATCTGTATAAGCGTGAAAATATCAACACCACGATCTCTATAAACATGGAAATATCTACAAGTCTCTCTGTATAAACATGGAAATAAATACACCGCTGTCTGTATAAACATGGAAATATCTATACCGCCCTCTGAATAAACATGGAAATATCTACACTGCTATCTCTATAAATATGGAAATATATACACCGCAATCTCAATAAACATGTAAATATCTTTGCCGTCATCTGTATAAACATGGAAATATCTACACAGCCATCTCTATAAACCTGGAAGTATCTACACTTACATATTTATAAAAATGAAAATATCTACACCGCCATCTCCATAAACATGGAACTATCTACACCACCATCTGTGTAAAATGGAAATATCTAAACCGCAATCTGTATAAACATGGACATATCTTCACTGCTATCTGTATAAAGATGGAAATATCTTCACCGCGAGCAGTGTAAACGTGGAAATATCTACACCGCTATCTGTATAACATGGAAATACCAACACTGCTATCTGTATCAACATGGAAATATGTATACCGCTATCTGTATAAACATGGAAATATCTACACCAATATCTGTATAAACATGGAAATACCTGCACTGCCATCTCTATAAACTTGGAATTATCTACACCACTATCTCTATTAACATAGAAATACGTACACCGCCATCTCTATAAACATTGAAATATCTACACCACTATCTCTACAAACATATAAATATCTACACCGCCATTTCCATAAACATGGAAATATCTACACCGCCATCTGCATAAACATGGAAATATCTACACCGCCATCTGTATAAACATGGGAATATCTATGCCGCCGTCTGTATAAACATAGAAATATCTACAATGCCATCTGTGGAATGATGGAAATGTCTACACCGCGATCTGTATAAACTTGGAAATATCTACACCGCTACTTGTATAAACATGGAAATATCTACACTGCAATCTGTATAAACATGGAAACACCTACACCACGATCTGTATAAAAATGGAAATATCTACACTGCTATCTGTATAAACATGGAAATATCTACACCGCTAACTGCATAAACATGCAAATATCTACACCGAGATCTGTATAAATATGGAAATATCTACACCGCTATCTCTATAAACATGGAAATGTCTACACCACTATCTGTATAAACATGGAAATATCTACAAGGCTAACTCTATAAATATGGAAATACCTAAACCGCCTTCTGTATAAACATGGAAATAACAACACAGTTATCTGTATAAACATGGAAATATCTACAGCGCCATCTGTGAAAACATGGAAATACCTACACCGCCATCAGTTTAAACTTGGTAATATCTCCACTGCTATCTGTATAAACATGGAATTATCTCCACTGCTATCTGTATAAACATGGAAATATCTACACCACGATCTGTATAAACATGGAAATATCTCCACCGCTTTCTGTATAAACATGGAAATATCTACTCCGCTATCTGTGTAAACATTGAAATATCTACACTGCTATCTGTGTAAAGATGGAAATATCTACACTGCAATCTGTTCAAAGATAGAAATATCTACACCGCTATCTTTGTAAAGTAGGAAATTTCTACACCACAATCTGTGAAAAGATTTAAATATCTACACCGCTATCTGTGTAAACATGGTAATATCTACACCACTTTCTGTATAAACATGGAAATATCTACACTGCTATCTGTATAAACTTTAAAATATCTTCACGGTCATGTGTAAAAACGTGGAAATATCTACACCACCATCTGAATAAACATGGAAATATCTACACCGATAACACTATAAGCATGGAAATATCTACACCGGTATCTATAAGCATGGAAATATCTACACCGCTATCTGTATAAACAAGGAAATAACTCCAGCGTATCTGTATAAACATTGAAACATCTACACAGCTATATCTATAAACATGGAATTATCTACCCCGCTATCTGTTTAAACATGGAAATGTCTACAACGCTATCTGTGCAAACATGGAAATACCTACACCTCTATCTGTGAAAAGATGGAAATATCTGCTCCACAATCTGTGCAAAGATGGAAATATATACAATGCTGTCTCTATAAACATGGAAATATCTTCACCGCTATCTGTATAAACATGGAAATATCTACACTGCTATCTCTATAATCATGGAAATATCTACACCGCTATCTGTAGAAACATGGAAATATCTAAACAGTCATCTGTATATACATGGAAATATTTACAACACCATCTATATAGACATGGAAATATCTACATGACCATGTGTATACACGTGGAAATATCTACACAGCCATCAGTATAAACTTGGAAACATCTGCACCGCTATCTGTATACACATGGAAATACCTACACCCCTATCTCTATAAACATGGAAATATCGACACCGATGGAAATATCTACACTGCCTTCTGTATATACATGGAAATACCTACACAGTCATCCGTATAAACATGGAAATATCTACACCACTATCTGTATAAACGTGGAAATATCTACACTGCCATCTGTATAAACATGGAAATATCCTCACAGCCATGTCTATAAACATGGAAATATCTACACCTACCTCTGTATAAACATGGAAATATCTACACTGCCATCTGAATACACATGGAAAATACTACACACTCATCTGTATAAACATGGAAATATCTACACCGCTATCTCTACAAACAAGGAAAACCTATACCGCAATCTGCATAAACATGGAAATATCTACAACGACATCTCTATAAAGATGGAAATACCTACACCGCGAGCTGTATAAACATGGAAATATCTACAACGCTATCTGTATAATCATGGATATACCAACACCTCTATCTCTATAAACGTGGAAATATCTACAACGCTATCTGTATAAATATGGAAATATCTATACCGCTATCTCTATAAACATGGAAATAACTACACCACCATCTTTATGAACATGGAAATATCTACACCGCTATCTCTGTAAACATGAAAATGTCTTCACTGCTATCTGTATAAACATGGAATTATCTACATGGCCATCTCTATAAACATGGAAATATCTACGCCGCCATCTGTATAAACATGAAAATATCTGCACCGCCATCTCTATAAACATAGAAATATCTACACTGCCATCTGTATAAACATGGAAATAACTACACGGTTATCTGTATAAACATGGAAACATCTACACCAATATCTGGGTAAAAAAGGAAATATCTACACCGCAATCTATGTAAAAAAGGAAACATCTAAACCGCTATCTTTGTAAAGATGGAAATATCTACATCGCAATCTGTGCATAGATGGAAATAACTAAACCACTTTCTGTGTAAACATGGTAATATCTACACCGCTGTCTCTATAAACATGGAAATATCCACACCGCTATCTGTATATACATGGAAATGTCTACACCGCCATCTGTAAAACATGGAAATATCTACACCGCAATTTGTATAAACATGGAAGTACCTACACAATCAACTCTATAAACATGGTGACATCTACACAGCTATCTGTATAGTCATGGAAATATCTACACCGCTATCAGTATAAACATGAAAATATCTACAACGCTATCTGTGTAAACATGGAAATGTCTACACAGCTATCTGTGTAAACATGGAAATATCTACACCGCTATTTGTGTAAAGATGGAAATATCTGCACCGCAATCTGTGCAAACATGGAAATATTTACACCGCTATCTCTATAAACATGGAAATATCTAAACCGCTATCTGCATAAACATGGAAATAACTACACTGCTATCTGTATAAACATGGAAATATCTACACCACTATCTGCATAAACATGGAAATATCTACACTGCCATCTGTGTAAACATGGAAATACCTGCACTGCGAGGAGAATAAACATGGAAATGTCTATACCGCTATGTGTATAAACATGGAAATATCAACATCACTATCTTTATAAGCATGGAAATATCTACACCGCTATCTGAATAAACATGCAAATATCTACTCCACTATCTTTATAAACATGGAAATACCAACACCACCATCTCTATTAACATGGAATTATCTACACCGCTATCTCTATAAACATAGAAATATCTACACCGCCATCTCTATAAACATGGAAATACCTACACCGCCGTCTGCATAAACATGGAAATATCTACACCGCGAGCTGTATAAACATGGAAATATCTACACCACTATCTGTATAAACATGGAAATATCTACACCGCTATCTTTATAAACTAGGAAATATCTACACCGCCATCTGTATAAACAGGGAAATATCTCCATGGCCATCTGTATAAACATGGAAAAATCTCCACCGCTATCTGTATAAACATGGAAATATCTACAACGCTATCTGTATAAACATGGAAATAGCTACAACACTATCTGTGTAAGCATGGAAATATCTACACAGCTATCTGTGTAAACATGGAAATATGTACACCGCTATCTGTGTAAAGATGGAAATATCTACACCGCAATCTGTGCAAATATGGAATTATCTTCACCGCCATCTCTGTAAACATGGAGATATCTACACCGCTATCTGTGTAAACATGGAAATATCTACACCACTATCTGTATAAACATAGAAATATCTACACAACTGTCAGTATAAACATGAAAATATCTGCACCAGTATCTGTATGAACATGGAAATATCTACACCGCTAGCTGTATAAATGTGGAAATATCTACTTGGCTATCTCTAGAAACATGGAAATATCTACACTGCTATCTGTACAAACATGGAAATACCTACACAGTCGATTGCATAAACATGGAAATATCTACACCACTATCTGTATAAACATGGAAATATCTACACCGTTATCTTTGTAAACATGGAAATATCTACACCGCTACCTGTATAAACACGGAAATAGCTACATCACTATCTGTGTAAACATGGGAATATCTTCACAGCTATCTGTGTAACCATGGAAATATGTACACCGCTATCTGTGTAAAGATGGAAATAACTACACCGCAATATGCGCAAATATGGAAATATCTACACCGCTATATCTGTAAACATGGAAATATCTACACCGCTATCTCTGTAAACATGGAAATATCTACACCGCTATCTGTATAAACTTGGAAATACCTACACATTCATCTGTATAAACATGGAAAAATCTACACCACTATCTGCATAAACATGGAAATATCTCCACTGCCATCTGTATAAACATGGAAATATCTCCAACGCTATCTGTATAATCTCAGAAATATCTGCACTGCTATCTCTATAAACATGGAAATATCTACATGGCTATATCCATAAACATGGAAATATCTACACCGCCATCTGTATAAACATGGAAATACCTACACAGTCATCTTTATAAACATGGAAAAATCTACACCTACAAGTGTATAAACATGGAAATATCTACACTGCCATCTGTATACACATGGAAATATCTACACAGCCATCTGTATAAACATGGAATTACCTACACCGCAATCTGTATAAACATGGAAATGTCTACACCGCTATCTGTACAAATATGGAAATATCTACACCGCTATCTGTTAAAATATGGAAATATCTACACCGCTATCTCTATAAACCTGGAAATATTTACACTGCTAGCTGTAGAAACATGGAAATATCTACTTGGCTATCTCTAGAAACATGGAAATATCTACACCGCCATCTGTATAAACATGGAAATACCTACACAGTCAATTGCATAAACATGGAAATATCTACACCACTGTCTGTATAAACATGGAAATATCTACACCGCTATCTGTATAAACATGGAAATACCTACACCGCTATCTATATAAACATGGAATTATCTACACCGCTATCTCTATAAACATAGAAATATCTAAAACGCCATCTCTATAAAAATGGAAATATCTACACCGCCATCAGCATAAACATGGAAATAACTACACCGCCGTCTGTATAAACATGGAAATATCTACACCGCCATCTCTATAAACATAGAAACATCTACACTGTCATCTGTTGAAAGATGGAAATACCTACAACGAGATCTGCATAAACATGGAAATATCTACACCTCTACCTGTATAAACATGGAAATAGCTACACAGCTATCAGTATAAATATGGAAATATTTACACCGCTATCTCTATGAACATGGAAATTACACCGCCATCTGTAAAAACATGGAAATATTTACACAGTCATCTGTATAAACATGGAAATATCTACACCTCCATTTGTAAAACATGCAAATACCTACACCGCCGTCTGTATACATGGAAATATCTACACCGCTATCTGTATAAACATGGAAATATCTTCACCGCTATCTGTATAAACTTGGAAATATCTACACCGCCATGTGTATAAACATGGAAATTTCTCCACCGCTATCTGTATAAAAATGGAAATATCTCCACAGCTATCTGTAAACATGGAAATATCTACACTGCTATGTGTATAAACATGGAAATAACTACACGTCGATCTGTATAAACATGGATGTAGCTACACCGTTATCTGTTTAAACATGGAAATATCTACACCGCTATCTCTATAAACATGGAAATATCTACACAGTCATCTGTATAAACATGGAAATATCTGCAATGCTATCTGTGTAAACATGGAAATATCTGCATTGCTATATGTGGAAACATGGAAATATCTACATCACTCTCTGTATAAACACGGAAATATCTACACCGTTATCTCTATAAACATGGAATTATCTACACCGCTATCTCTATAAACATGGAAATATCTACACCGCTATCTGTATAAACATGGAAATATGTACACCGCTATCTCTATAAAGATGGAAATATCTACACCGCCATCTGTATAAACATGCAAATATCTACACAGTCATCTGTATAAACATGGAAATATCTACACTACCATCTCTATAAACATGGAAATATCAAGACTGCCATCTCTATACACATGGAAATATCTACACAGCCATCTGTATAAACATGGAAATATCTACACCGCTATCTCTATAAACATGGAAATATCTACATGGCTATCTGTATAAACATGGAAATATCTATATCACTATCTGTATAAACATGGAAATATCTCACCGCTATCTCTATAAATATGGAAATATCTACACCGCTATCTATATAAACATGGAAATATCTGCAACGCTATCTGTATAATCATGGAAATACCTACACCGCTATCTGTATAGACATGGAAATATCTACAACGCTATCTGTGTAAACATGGAAATATCTACAATGCTATCTGTGTAAACATGGAAATATCTACACAGCTATCTGTGTAAACTGGGTAATATCTACACCACTATCTGTGTAAAGATGGAAATACCTACACCGCAATCTGTGATAAGATGGAAATGTCTACACCGCTATCTCTGTAAACACAGAAATATCAACACCACCATCTGCATAAACATGGAAATATCTACACTGCCATCTGTATAAACATGGAAATATCTACACAGCCATCTCTATAAACATGGAAATATCTACACAGCCATCTGTATTAACATGGAAATATCTACACCGGTATGTGTATAAACATGGAAATACCTACACCGCTATCTGTATAAACATGAAAATATCTACACTGCTATATGTATAAATATGGAAATATCTACACCGCTATCTCTATAAACATGGAAATATCTTCACCACTATCTGTATAAACATGGAAATGTCTACACCGCTATCTCAATAAACATGGAAATATCAACACCGCCATCTGTATAAACATGGAAATATCTACACCGCTACCTGTATAAAAATGGAAACATCTGCACCGCTATCTTTAAAAACATGGAAATATCTACACCGCGATCTGTATAAACATGGAAATACCTACACTGCTATCTGTATAAACATGGAAATATCTACACCTCTGTCTCTATAAACATGGAAATATCTACACCGCTATCTCTATAAACATGGAAATATCTACACCGCCATCTTTAAAAACATGGAAATATCTACACACTCATCTGTATAAACATGGAAATATCTACACCATCATCTGTATAAACATGGAAATATCTACACTGCCAGGAGCTCAAGAGCAGCCTGCGCAATACAGCAAGGCCTCATCTCTACAAAAAAATAAGAAAAATTAGCTGGCCATGGTGGTGTGCACCTGTAGTCCCAGCTTCTTGGGAGGCTGAGGTGGGAGGATCCACGGAGCCCAGGAATTTAAGGCTGCAGTGAGCTTGGATAACGACTGCACTCCAGCCTGGATGACAGAACAAGAACCTGTTTCAAAAAAGAAAAAAGAAAAAAAAACCTAAAAACTAAAAACGGGATGTAGTTTGCTAGTAACTAAACAGCAAATTAATTGTAACTTGTTTACATATCAACGATGTCTTTCTTCTTTGATCATAAACCTGCTCACTAAGAACCTGCTGAAGTCCATGGTAGTGACAGGTACATGTCTGCATCCTTGTCCTGACCTGCATCTTCTTTGATTGTCCCCATCTGTGTCTCCGACTGGCACTGCCGAACCGTCTTGCTACCTGATCAATGTTGTACTGAACCGGACTGCTAACTGATCAATGTTGTCGAGCTCACTGCACAAAGCTGTTCTTACAAGGTAGATTTCTGCCTGGAATAGCCATACTTACACTGTTTATATTCCTTACTCCTGACCCATCCAACGCAGCACAAGTTCTATTTATTGCCATAGAAACATAGGTCATTTGGAAACACCTCCTTCATTTCTATGGAATGTTCAAACATTTCTGACATTTTGGACTCTGTTCTAGCCTCTTGTTAAATATATCCAGAAAGGAGACAAAGCTTTATGGGGGGGCTATATGCACACATATGCTATAGAATTAGCTATCTAAATGCTTAAAAATACTTTCCATCTGTCACCGCACCTTAATAGATACACAGAAATTAAGTATGTGTATATCTGTCTGTATAGATACGTATAAATATATATCCCCAAAACAAAAACTCATTCTCTTACTTATACATAGGTAGAATATAGGTGAATATACATATACATTTATAGGTAGAACAAAAAAACCCTCAGCCTCTTTAGGGCCATGTGTTTTCTCTGAGTAATTGTCACAATTAATTACAATACATGTGTATGCCTTTTTAGATAAATTTCATCAGACCAGTTTCTGTCTGGTTGGAAAATAATAACTGCCTATTTGCTAAGTGCCCCTGCCCCCATACTATGTTCCAGTGAACTAAAGACCTCTGGCAATCATATATTTACAACTCAGCAAGATTAAACAATTTATTGTTATTTATGACATCCAAGCTGTATCTTCTGTATTATATTCCACATTAGCATCTATCACTTTACATTTGGGAGATCCTGTCCAAAAAATGATTATGCCTCCTAACCAAACATTCAGCAGGGCTGCAGGAACAGGACCCCTGAACAAACATCCTGCCAAAGTACTTTAAAGCACCGTGAGCTCCCACAGCTGTGCATTTTCAGATGACTCAGCAGATTAGCGTGGAGTCTCTTAGCCTCTGCTTGGTGTGTCCCTTTCAGTGATCTCTCACATGGCCCAGTCCATTCGGTTTGAAAATCCTCATGAAATGAGCAGATTATGATCTGGCTTCAGTAGAGGGCCATGGAGTGGGCATGGAGGGGAGAGGGTTTGCTCTTAACACAGCCTGAGCCTCAGAAAGGTTTCAGATGGAAAAGCATGGCACTGACTCAGCTCATGCTTAACAGGAAATAATGCACAGACCACACCAAAAAAGCCCTTTATGTTGTGTGAAAGTCTATGCCGGAGCAGCTGCTGCCACCTCATGTACTGTGATACAGTGTGCATGTGTGTGTTTGTGTGTGCGTGAGTGTGAGTATGCACACAAATGTGTGCTGGGAGGGGGAGGAGATCACACCTTCCACAGTCGCCACCTCAGCCTTAGCTAGCAGCGTGGAGAATTGCCAAAAGTCAAGAGGAAGATGCACCAAAGCAACTGTGATCACCACATCAGCAGGCGCTTTCTGGTTAGTAAAGCTACTGGGACTGAAAAACACACACGATCTCGTCCTTCTTTTATTTTAATCAGAGCAAACTATTTTTATAATAATTGTGTTATATGAATAAATAATTCATAATGCTGTAACCCATTATCACATTCAATCCTCCCAACAACCCTAGAAGATATGTAGACAAGTATTATTACTTTCCCTATTTTTATAAATGAGGAAATAAACCCCAGGAGGCTAGGCGACTTCCCCACGGTCATAGAAGTTGCAAACAGTAGTATCATGATTCAAATCCAAAGCTTCTCCTTTTGTCTTTATCATTTTAATTTTGAAGGTAATGCATATGCATGTATGATCTTTTAAATCCAGAGATGGATATGGAATAGATAGGAAAAGGGACTCTCCTTCCCCATTATACACCCCCTCCACCCAAGCTATATACACTGTTGACTAGACTATGTCCTTTCAATCCTATTTTCTATGCCTACATTATATACAGAAAAGCAGGATTACGTTACACACAATATTCCAGTCATTGCTGTTTTTCACCAACAAGCTATCATTCACATCTTTTTCATACTACATATACATTTATATCCTTTATTTTAGTGGTGTATATTGTGCAGTTGTGTCATAAATTATGTACCTGTTCTCTGTTGAACATATAGATTTTTTCTGAGTTTTTCCTTAGCAAAATGCTGCAGTGAGTACCCTTGTACACAGATGTTTGTACATTTGTTCTAGAAAAATCTACAGCAAAGATTCTTAGATTAAGAGATTCCCAGGTTATTAGAAAACTACTCTATTAATTTAGATATATACTTCCAAATTGCCTGACCAAAAAGTTATGTCAATTTAACTTCTATGAACAGTATACAAACATGACAATTTTCCATCACCTACACCAACTCTGGGTAATTTCATCTTTTTTACAAGTTGGTGGATTGTTTTAATTTATATTTCTCTGGTTATTAATAAGGTTGGCCAACTGTTCATGTGTTATTATTGATGATATTTGTATTGAATTGTTTGAATTTTCTTGATTTCAAAAAACGTTTTACATGTCATAGATATTAAATATTTGTTGTAAAACTCTCCTTCCAGTATTGTGTATGTGTTTGGTCAAGTAGAATAAACTCTCGTCCTCTGATTTCAGATTCCTTTCTCTTTCCATTAGAAATCCCTAAATGTAAAACTACATATTGATAGCTAAAAACCAGGATGTTTACTGGAGAAAAAGAATACAAAGGCAATAATTAAATATTATATTTATACAAAATACCTACTAGTACCAACTTAAAAAGAGAAAGTAAAAGTCAAATGCTTCTACGACTTCAGACTAAGAAAAAGAACTTTTGAGGTTGAATGTTCCTGAAATTTTTCTTTTCATACAACTACGGACATGACTTCAAAAGTTGATGTGACTAAAAAATGTAAGATATGAAAGATATTTGAAGACTCAGAGAAGGTGGATTTTCATTTTAACAAGTCACATATATATTCTAGATATCCTCTTATTCGTAACTAAGAGAGTCAAATCAGATGAAAGAATCTAAAAATTTCCCTTTGACTGTGTTAAGTAGAAGTAGTAGAGGCATATTGGCCAAATCTTGAGTGTTTGCAAATTGACTGTTAAGGCTATAGGCTGGCACAGGTCATTGAAGCCCTAGCTTTTTATCTTTAATTTTAAAATCCCCAAACAATGTATACTAATTTTTCTTGTCCATTATTTCCAAATAATCTTGTTTAAAGGTTATTACAGTGCTTGCTCATGTTACTGTTGTCTAACAGAAGGGTATCCGGGGCCTTAAAACTGAGAGGGTTAGGATTAATGATTCCAATACCTATGCTTGGACATCTCCAAAAGTGGGTTCCAACTTCTTGTCCTCAAGTCTGTATAGAAACTAGCAAACTTCCAGAGTTCACAAAAGGCTCAAAGAGAACAGATGTTTTATAGAAAATTCTTAGAGCAAGTTTCACGCATAATGTTGCTGATGCGTGTCTGCCTTTTCAATAAACATCACTATGCTTTATCACAAGATTTAATAAAGCAGCTTAGTTAAAAATGCCATCTGGGTCTCTGGACACATTAAACAAAGCTTAAAATAACCACCCCAGCAACTGGGAGGACCCAGCTGTTCTCATAATCTGTCCCACTCCTTTTACTTCCCCAGAAAAAGAGTGAATGAAGACCACAGACTAAAAGCATCCAGAAGGAACTGACACAAACAGGGAGATAGATGGAGCCAAGGGCTCCTGTAAGTTTGCTATTGCTCACATAATAGATTTGCTAATTCCACAACCTGCGGATGGTGATTAAGAACGGGAAGCAGAAAGAGGGAAGAGAGAATCATAGAAGGGCTCATTCAAGTTTTCTAATGTATCACAAACCTGTCCTCCCTAATGTCTGGATCATAGCAGCCCATTCCATTCACCTATTCTCTAGTGAACTCCAATAGAAAATACAAAGCCATCACCACCCAGTTCTTTCTCCCTTCTAGAGATGAGATATTAGCCACCCAATCCCAGATTCTCAGATCCATTCCAGGAAAGAAGCCCTAGGTATTGAAGCACAGCTTTCCCTCCCTCCCTTCTTTCTTCCACCCCAAGATTTGTTCCCCAGATAGTTCTAGTAAATGCAAAACCAAGTATATTCTCATTCTTTAGAGCAACCAGCTTTTCATGGCCAACTGGAATAAACACAACCTGCACAAACATCTATCTGGAGGACACTCCCAAGGCTCCTACTGAGCCAGCCTTCTGCATACCACTGCATTTCAGCTTCCTAGTTCACAAGACACTGAGACATTCTTGAATTCTGCAAGGTGCACTGTGTGTTAATATCTTGACTGCTCATCATGTGGCCAATAAAGGGCATGACTAGTCAACAAATAAATTTTCTCTTGGCTAAAACTTGCAACAAAACTGTAAGCTGTTTACCAAGGGGCCCACTACAGGTTATATTCAATATATACAGTCAAATCCTAACTATCTGAGATATATTCAGTTGACCATACACCTTTATATTTCAGTAAAAGGTCTTTACATTTCCCAGTGCTATCGATGTTACAAAGTGCTTTCATATGCAGTGCTTCATCTGATTTCCAGGATAATTAAATGATCCTGTCATACCTGATTTTTAGATGAGGAAACAAGTGGTTTCTGGGTATTTCAAGAGGCTAACGCATCTGCCCTCCAACTTGTCTGTGAAAACCAAAAACAAAATTCCAAGGCCCTTCAACCATCTGAATGGATTTTGACTCTTTTGGTCAATATATGGCAGAGCTAGGAAAAGAAGGTGAGTCTTCCAGCTGCTGATACAGGGTTTTTTCTGCCATACTCCATTACCTCCAAGGCTAAAGTCAAAAGAGGGTGTGGTTATCACATGAAAAAATCTGGTTTGGATTTCCCAAATGTGTATGTAGTATTTGGGGATTTACCTTAATTTAACCTACAGTTCTTTTGGGTTGTAACAGTCTGACTCCATTTTTGAAAACAAAACAAAATCGATTTTAAATGCTGAATTATAGATCTTTGCTGTCCAGTATGGTAGCTACTAACCACTTATGGTTATTTGCATTTCTATTTTAATTAATTAAAATTCAGTAAAATGCAAAATTCAGTTCTTCAGTTGCTCTAGCCACATTTCAAGTGTTACAGTAGTCACATATGGCTAGTGGCTGGGACAATGCAGATTATAGAACAGTTCCATCATCAAAGAAACTTCTATTGAACAGTGCTATTATATAATGTCATCTCCAGAGAAAGAAGACTTTAGAAAAAGTCAGAAACGGCCGGGTGCAGTGGCTCACCCGTGTAATCCCAGCACTTTGGGAGGCCAAGGCAGGCAGATCCCTTGAGGTCAGGAGTTCAAGACCAGCCTGGCCAACATGGTGAAACCCCGTCTCTAGTAAAAATACAAAAAATTAGCTAGGCGTGGTGGTGCATGCCTGTAACCACAGCTACTCAGGAGGCTGAGTTGGGAGAATCACTGGAACCCAGGAGACAGAAGTTGTAGTGAGCCAAGATTGTGCCACTGCACTCTAGCCTGGGTGACAGAGCAACACTCCATCTCAAAAAAAAAAAAAAAAAGAAAAAGAAAAAGTCAGAAACATCTTGAGGCAGGCATAGTGCTGTCATCTGTCCAATATTGAAGATGATTTAAGAATAAGAAAGAAGAAGAGAACAAAGAAGAGAAAAAGAAGTTGCCTTAGGTGTACCTACCCAGAAAAGGACAAGGGCATTCCTGTAGTCATTGTGTTGTATTTTAGCTCTTAAACTTTTTAAGAGATTAGAATAATTTGACACATAGAAGATCTAAACCACTGAAGAGGCTCTGAAGCAGATAAAAGTAGAAAGAAAATAAAAAACTAATTAGTTACAAACTAAGCTTAACCACAATTTGTTTAAACGATACTATTTACTCTTCAAATGATTGGTTTTTCTTTTGCTTTATAGTATGACATAGTTTATATCTTTAAAGGGTAATTAAAATATTTCTGGGAATTTTTAAAAGTAAGTTCACACAGCCACATAAAAACTACAGAAACAGATAAAACCTATCTTCTCATTTATTCCCTAATCCATTCAAATTAAATATAAAAATCCAAGCAGCCACAGTGATATTCAAAAAAGCAAAAGTGAGACAAAACAAAATTCATTTGTCACCTGTGGAGGTAGTTAGCTCACCTAATCTTCACTCCAAACACCAGTAATTTTTAAAAGACAGAAATAAACATATGTTCTGCCTTCCCGGAAGGAACTATGTTTCAGGGTAGCCAAATAACCCAGTTGTGAAGAAAATGGTCTGCTTATAGAAAAATGCCAGCTAAAACATGTAGATAGAATTAGAGAATTAGAAATTCACCATTTTGAAACCCCTAATGAAATAATCAACTCAAGCAAGGATCATTAATAAATGCTAAAACAATCAAGTAACTATTGATACAGAATATAACTGAATATACACATGGTACAAAGTTCACGTCACAGACTACTGGCTTGACCCAAGGGGGAATATAGCAGAGGAGAGAGGCAGTGATCACCCTAACCTTGCGATCATCTCACCATCACTAATGATGGGATGTGAATACACATTATTGCCTATGAAATAGTCTTTAAAAAAAGAAGTTGAACCTGAATCTAACTAAACCTTGCAATGGGCTGAACGTGTATGTCTTCCCCAAATTAATATGTTGACATCCTAACCCCAAAGGTGCTGGTATTAAAAGGTGGGGCTTTTAGGGGGTCATTAGATCATAAGGACAGAGGCTTCATGATTGGAATTAGTGCCCTTATAAAAGAGGCCCCAGAGAGCTAGCTAGTCTCTCCCACTATGTGAGGGCCCAGCAAGAAGGCCAATCTATGAACCAGAAAGTTGGTCCTAACCAGATATCAAAACCACATGCTCCTTGATTTTAAACTTGCTAGCCTCTAGGACTGTGAGAAATAAATTTCTGTTCTTTATAAGTCATCCAGTTTTTGGTATTTTGTTATAGCAGGCCTAAAAGCCTTTAGAACTAACTTCCAGTTAACCAGGAAAAAACAGAGTGAAAAGTTAAATGACACCATAAAAAGCAACCAGAAAATTCCAGAAGGGGAAATATTCTACAGGACAACTGACTAGTTTTTCAACAAGTCAATTTCACTAAATAAATACATAAACAAAGAGTATGGGTATTTTCCAGGTTAAAAAAGTCTTGAGCTAAATAATCAAATGCAATGTGTATCCCTTGATTAGAAGAAACTAATTTGAACAAACCAGCCACAAAAGATATTTCAGGGAGACCAAGCTGGAAGGATCACTTGAGGCCAGGAGTTTGAGACCAGCCTGGGCAACGTAGTAAGACCTCCATCTCTACAAAAACAATAAATTAGCTGGGCATGGTGGTGTGCACCTCTAGTCCTAGCTACTCAGGAAGCTGAGGCAGGAAGATCACTTGAGTCCAGGAGTTTGAGGCTGCAATGAGCTATGATTGTTTCACTGCACTTCAGGCTGTGTGAAAGAGCAAGACTTTGTCTCAAAAAATGAAAGGACATTTCATAATAATTGAGGAAATCTGAATGTGGACTGGGTAATAAATGATATAAAAAAGCCATTTTTTATTTTGTTTGAAAAGATGATTTTGTAACTATACAGGAAAATGTTCTTATTTTTTTAGAAATCTGTACTAAAGAATTTAGGGGTAAAATATCATTTTCTTTAATATACTTTCAAACACAAGCAAAAAATAGTGATGACACAAATATAGCAAAATGTTTACAATCTATGTTCTATGCTTGCCTGTGAGTGCCATTAATCTCATCTCTCTGCTTTTCTGAAAGTTTGAAAATTTCAAAGTTTTATAATAAATTTTTTACATCCCATAATTTTATAATAATTTTTTTAAAGTTTGAAGCAAATCAACAACTATAGCTTCAAAAATATCCTGACCCACAATAAACATTGAACAGGGTATATTTCTCCCATTTCCTAAAAAAGTTGGCCCAGGAAGGAGTATGAGAGCTGCCATAGCTCTCCCAAGGCTCATTATTCTCCATCACTCCATGGGAAATCCCAAAATAAATTTTTTAAAAAGTTGTTTAAATTTATAATGTTTTTGATTCTATAATAATTTTATAATAAAATAATTGTAAAATGTTTTTGATTTTATAATTTATAAAAATTTTTATACATGTTTATGTTTGAAATGTCTATTTCAAACTTTATGAGATATTAAAATATAAGTAATATAGTTCATCATTTTAGAAATGCCATGCTTTTCTTCTCCAGCAATTACATAATCAAAGAGTAACTGTAGTTTTTCCTAGAACATTGCTTTGTAGGCTGGGCATGGTGGTTCATGACAGTTTAGGAGGCCAAGGCAGGCAGATCTCTTGAGATCAGGAGTTTGAGACTAGACTGGGCAACACAGAGAAACCCTATGAGTAGTAAAAACACAAAAATCAGCTGTGCGTAGTGGCGTGCACCTATAGCCCCAGCTACTCAGGAGGCTGAGGTGGGAAGATCACCTGAATCTGGGGAGGTCAAGGCTACAGTGAGCCAAGACTGTACCATTGCACTCCAGCCTGGGCAACAAAGTGAGACCCTGTGTCAAAAAAAAAATGAAATTTAATTGAAAAAAAGAAAATTGCTTTGTAAAATTAATTTTTCAATCAAAACCAAGATTTTTCAGATATAGAGAATGCAGCCCACTGGTCAGATTTGTCAGTTCAAAGAGAATAAATTCTAGTTTCCTATTTTTCTAGCCTGCTTATGATTATCCAATAGGATATCAAAAAAGACCAAAGCCTTTGGGATCCATGTTCAGTATTCCTGAGTCTAACTCAGGATGCCAAATCAGGAGACAAGCACATTCTCATCAATTTTCAATCATTCGAGACCAATTTTGCTTATAATTATCCAGTTCTTTTAGACCACCTTTCTCCTGAAGCCAGCCTTATGGCTATTCACTTCACTTTAGCATAAGCCCCCAAGAAGGTGAACAAAATGAGGAAACGATTGGTTAAAGTTGGCATTTGAAATTCTGAAACATGTCCACCATTCCCTTCACCCATGCCCGCCCCTCTTAGAAGTAGTACTTTCAGATTATTTAAGAGTCGATGCTTCTATGTGGATTTTGTCATCTGTCCTTTATAACAGCTAGTAGGTTTAATTTGACTCTATTTTCAGCATATATTGACCTATGCTAATTATCTGTTAAAATAAATTCCACTCTTAGAGTTAATAAAGTGTGTGTGTCATGGAAGACCCATTGAAGTAAGAAGCTGAGGAGCCCTTATGGTAAAGTGGGACAAGAAATAATAAGACATAATAATTTTCCCATGCAAATCAACAACCGTAGCTTCAAAAATATCTTGACCCACAACAAGTATTGGACAGGCCATGTTTCTCTCACTCCCTAAAAAATTGGCTCGGGAAGGAGTATGAGAGCTCCCATAGCTCTCCCAAGGCTCATTATTCTCCATCACTCCACAGGAACAGCCTGTCAGAGAAGAGTGAAAGACCATTTGTCAACCTCTCTTCAACTCCCTGATTCTAGCCAAACTTCATCAATCTCAAGTGAGGAGCCAGAGAGAAATCAAACCCCATATATCCAGCATCATTGTCTACTGGAGTCAAAAATCACAATTCCACTACCCACCCCAACACCATTGGCCCTGTTTCTCCCAATTGCTTTTTATTGTGTTTTTTAAAAAATCCTCTTTCCCCATCCCTGCAACACCGAGAAGGAGGAATTATAGTAGATAAATATGAAGCATGGAGATCCTTTAAAAATGTTTTTAATAATAAATGAGAAAATGAAAAGGAGAGGGTTGGGAAGGAAGGAGGGAATTCAAATGCCAGGGAATTGTTCAGTTTCGCTTTTAAAGATCTTAACACTCATTTATACATCTGCAAGACACTCCCCTTAAAGAAAAGTTCTATGAGTGTGGGTCTGGTTGCATGAATAAGGATAAAATTACTTTTTTAGACGATGTTTCCCACATATCATTCAGAGATCCCTGAAGTTAGGTATCCCTCTTGTAGATGTCCTTGAGATGCTGCTGGACCTGGGAAAGAGGAAACTGGGATACGGGTCTATGCCAAAAGGTGCTTCTAGTTATAGGACAGAGAGGAAAGGGGCAGAGGGAGAAAAACCCGAAGTCTGAGAATCTGGATAGCAGAAGACTACCGAGGTCGTGGGAGAAGGGAGAGAAAACAAGGATGAAAAGCGAAAGGGGAAGAGGCATGAAATGTTGTCAAATGTCAAAAGGGATTTGGAGAGAAGTTGGGAATTGCATTAAGAAAACCACTGCAAATCTCGTTACAGACCATTTAGAGATATGCCCCCTGGGAACTGCGAGCTCAGGCTGTTTAACATCAAACAAATGGATCCACTCCATCCCTACCCTAATTAAATAAATCATTCAGTAATTCCACTGGGTTAAATAACCAAAATATTAAAAACCTTCAGGGCCTACTCTTGCCAAATATGTCAGGGATCGTGTGTGTGTGTGTGTGTGTGTGTGTGTGTGTGTGTGTGTTCTGAGACACCACTACTGTTAAATAGGCAGAGCTAAGACTTAGGGGACTGGCAGATTATTGCAAAAAGGGCACAGGGCAGAGGGACTATGTTGTGAGCCTGGGAAAGAAGTTTGTGTGGGGACTGTGGGCAGTGAGCGCGTTGGGAACAATATGGAAAACTGGGAGCTGCCTTGGAATCTACAGGGCCAGGTAAGAGAATGTCCGAAAGAAAAATGAGCAGGTGCGGGATGTGTGCAGAGTCGGAGAAGAGTCCAGGGCGCCCGGAGTGGCTCCAGGAACGACGGACACCCCTCAAGGCTTTTGGGGGCGGTGGGTACTAATAGAACTCAGTGTCCGGGGTGCGCCGGGGAGGCTGCAAGCACGGTGGGAGTGGGGCGCTGGAGGGTGAGGACGCGGGAGTGAGGAAGCAAAGCCTGGGCCGGGCAGGGGCATCCCAGCTGGGCCTGGAGGCAGCAGGGGGACAAGGACTAGGAGAGGGCATGGCGGCAGCGCTGCGGGAAGCGAGGGGCATCCGGACACTCACCCCGTTGGCCGCGGCCATCTGCCCCACGATCTCGATGGCCGTCCTGCTAAAGTACCTGCCGTCGCTGCCCACCACCGTGGTGCAGCCCCGACCGTCGCGCAGGTCAATGGACGATAGCACGCTCTGGATGAATTTGGGCAGGTAGTTGTGCTGGCCCTCGAAGAGGCCGGTAGGTCGCCGCAGAACCCCGCCGCCGGCCCACCGCGAGTCCTCGTAGGGCACGGTGGGCACTATCAGCACCGGGATGGGGCTCCCCTCCGTGGTGCCTCCTGGCCGGTCCTGCTGTGGCTCCCGGGGCCGGAGGGAATCTGCAGCCTGCCGGGGGCCTCCACCAGCCTGGCCGCGTGCCGGGACTCCGCCTCGCGCCCGGGCCCCCTCTCCGGCAGGT
Source organism: Pan paniscus (assembly GCF_029289425.2). Taxonomy (NCBI): domain Eukaryota; kingdom Metazoa; phylum Chordata; class Mammalia; order Primates; family Hominidae; genus Pan; species Pan paniscus. The sequence continues at coordinate 126,917,445 of NC_073255.2, forward strand.
CGGCACCCTGCGCCCTGCGCCCGCCCGCCTGGGGACCGCCCGCCCCTCCTCTCCACGCGGCCGCTCGCTGACTCCCTCGGTGGAGATTGCTTCTGCCTTCCTGTAAAGTTTTCTCCCGCCCACCTTCTCCGCTGCCAGACCGCCCGAGGTGTCCTCAGTTTCTCCCCAAGTTGGACTCACTTTCGGGGTGTCCCAAAAGCCTGATTCCAGGGCCTGCTAACCCGACCCCGGTGACGCCTGCACCCGCGCCTGGCCCCAGCCTTCACGCGCGATCGCCGCCCTCCGGGGCACACCCTCCGCCAGAAAACAGCCGGCGGGCGGCGAGACTTTGGGCAGAGTCCGGGTTCCTCTCCGGCGCCAGGCCCGTCTCCCTGTCTCCCTGGGAGTGCGCAGCCTACATGCACCAGTTTCTCTTTAGAACAAGCTTGGGGAGGGATTTGGGAGGGGGCTGAACCTTTTGCCATCAGCGAACAGCCTCAGCCAAAAATAACCCTGGAAAGGCGAGCTAAGAATGGTTATCTCCTGCCAGCACTGAAATCGGAGGCTTGGTGCTGCGTGTGGTGTGTGTGTGTGTGTGTGTGTATGTGTGTGTGTACCCTCCCACCCCGACCATTTGTTGAAGGGAATCACCACTGTCAGACTTCAATCCAACAGGACCCACTCGAGCCATCCACACTTTCCCCAGCCTCCTCCAAAACAGCACACTTTCCGGTATGGACAATTCTTTTTTTTTTTTTTTTTTCACTTGTTTGTTTGTTTTGGTGGTTGCAACAGCAGCAACACAGACGACACATATTTCCCTATTCTTCTCGCCCTTCTCACCCTCCCTACCCAGCTCCTGCCTTAGAAACAGGCTTGGCCTACACTGTATCTGTCCACACTGCCTGAACTCTTCCCTGAATTAATCGCTTTCAATAGTAGGGGGCTAAATCCCTTATTAATGCCCTACCAGGAGTGAATGAATAAAGCCAAGTTAAAGGGGAACTGGGTACCACATACTGTGCTAGGTTCCTTTGCATGTATCCTTTCATTCTGCTGGAGCTAAAGATGTTCTGCCTCCTCTCCATAAAATGCACCCAAACTCCAAAACCAGGAAATTCTCCATAGAAAATAGGAGTGAAGAGAGAAAAGACTAACAGGATAAACCCCAAAGCAGGAAGAAAGTTTTGTCTCCCATTTCGCTCAAGGAATTTTTGGACCCACCAAGGCTACTGTCCTGAAAGATCCTGCTGCTTCTCCTTCCCCAAATATTGTCCACTTCCTGAGAGTAAGGCTGACTTGCCACAGGCTTATAAAGTGTTTGGTCACAGTAAGACAACTGTGAGTAATAACACACATTGTATACTGTTTTGCAATTGATAAAAGGCTTTGCATCTGTTTTTTCTTTGGAGGCTGAAGAAAAGAAGAATGGTATTCACGCAGTTCCCATTTTACAGATGAAAACAAGAGGACTTTTTCTGTGAAGTCAGGAAAGTGGTTACAGTGGTACTTTCCGCCTGTCCAAATTATGTATTGCCCCTCCCCTTTCTATTAATAACATTGAAGTGTGATGGGACAACCACTGAAGCCGTCAGTTGAAACCTGCTGGGACTTTTTAGCCATTCTCTTCAACATAAAGAATGGGTGTTTTTGGAGGGGGTGAGAGGAATGGGGAAATGTTGTCAAAGAGTACAATGTTTTAGTTGAGACAGGAAGAATACATTTTGTTGAGATCTACAGCACAGCATGGTGACTGTAGTTAACAACGAAGTATTGTGTATTTCAAAATTGCTAAGACAATAAATTTCAAATGTTCTCACCACAAAAAAGATAGGTTTTGAGGTGATGAATCTACTAATTCTCTGGATTTAATTATTCCACAATGTATACATATATCATAACATCACATTATACCTCCGTAAATACATACAATTTTAATTTGTCAATTAACATTTTTTAAAAGAATAGTGTGGCCAGTTGGGGAGGTAGCTTTTTTTTTTTTTTCCTCTAGTCTCTACTCAGTCTCCAAGATCCCATTCCCCATAAAGTTCCTGTCACCCAGGTGGAGTGCAGTGGCACAATCATGGCTCACTGCACCCTCTCCCTCTTGGGCTCAAGCGATCCTCCCGCCTACAGGTACATGCCACCACGCCCAGCTAATTTTTGTAGTTTTTGTAGACATGGGGTTTCACCATGTTGCCTAGGCTGGTCTCGAAGTCCTCAGCTCAATCAATCTGCCCACTTTAGCCTCCCACAGTGCTGGGATTACAGGTGGGAGCCACCAAGCCCAACCCATAAAGTTCCTAACTTTTTATCTCCCTGGGAGTGCACAGCCTACACACACCAGTTTCTCTTTAGAACATACTTAAGAGTCTTGGCTTAGCATCCAACAGACAGAACTTTAACACTTCTACGGATCTGTGCACCTGTCTATGGTGTGGGGTTTTTAAGATCTCTTTCTAATGACACTTTATTTTGCAAAGCAGGACAGTTTCATTCCCAGAAGAGCAGGTATGGTAAATCCTTTGTTCCAGTAACGAAGACAATGATCCAAACCCTAAGCCTCAGAGAAGCCCAGAAACCCTCCAGGCCTCCATTTCTCTGCTCCTAGCACCTGCCTCTCTCTTGACATCAACATCATTCTCCCCTCTCACAGCCCAGCTCCTTCCACAGACCCAGGGATTAGGCACCAGCACCTCAGACTAGATTTTAGAGAATTACCATTCAAGAGGCAATCCTCTTCCCTTGGTTCCAATTTCAAGGTTCTCAAAGACTGGAACAGGGCTAGTTTGAGGCAATGTGCCCCATCGCATAGCCAGAAAAAACCTTACAGTGAAAAGGAAAACAATTCTTCCAAAGTAAGGGGGTGCTGATCCCAGAGGGAGGACAGATGGGCAACCAAACAGTAACCGGGCCACCACATGCTTCACACTCACTGATCAAGGATTTCTAAAACCACTTTTCTTTTCTCTGAATTTACATAGGACTTTGTATCACTCATAAAGGAATGTCTTATAGGCTGATAACACCTTTCTATTCATGCTTATACTTAACATTTAGGCTAGGATAATTTCCTAACCTCAGTGTCCTCACTATAAGATGGGAATTATTATAATCCCTACCTCATAAATTGTTGGGAGAATTAAAATACTTAGTAAAGTGCCTGACTAATAGAAAGGCATTCAATAAATTTTAGCTATTCATGGTGTCATCATCATTATATTTACCATTATTACTAATCTCCTGTATTGCAAGAATTACAGTTTATATTTTTGTAGACCATCACTGTAGCTAAAGGGTCTTTGGGCCATAGGTGATATTCCATAAAGGTTGGTTAAATTGATCTGTGGTTTTTGACTATGGAAACTCAGAACTCCCTCAAAATGTACAAAACAGATTTACCTGCTAAATAAATCTCTTCAAAGCTGACCCCAGGTTTAATTGAATTAATTCCAATGAATTTGTCACAATGATGGAGAAAGGAAACTTAGAGGGCCCCACAGTTGTTTGCTGGTAAAATGAGAAGTTTGGATTAGATCAATGTTTCCCAAAATATTTTCCTCAGAATGTTAGTGCCCCTCGAATCCTGCACAAAGCAAGAGTTTCATGACCAAGTAGCTTTTAAAACTCCTGTACACTCTACTCCCATTCTTCACAATGCACACTTTCATATTAAAAGTTCTGAGAGGTCCTCAACAGAAGACATCACTTAACTTTTTTTTTTTTTTTTAAGACAGATTCTCACTCTGTCACCCAGGCTGGAGTACAGTGGCCACCACTCCTGGCCTAAAATTTTTTTAACCTGGTGCTTCCCAATCTAAACTCACAGGGACCAGATTTCTTAATGAAAGAGAATCAGACTAGCTTGTAACCATAGCTGGTGACACTCCCCTGCCCCATTCCTTGTATGTCCTCAGTGGACTAGGTCAGGAATAAATAAATTTTCCTGATTCTCAAGGGCTGGTCACTCCTTTGCACTGAGCTCAAAGCTTCTCTGTAGCATGGGTCACAATGAATGGTAGCCCTGATAGCCTAGAGTAGCCTTTCAGCCTTCTCTGAGCCTCTAAAGACTGAGGATCCTTGGCATGAAATGGAGCAACTGATATACCCTTGCTTCCCCTGGGGACTCTCTTGCTCTCAAAAAGGAATCAGCCATCATCTCCATCTAGAGAATATACTATCTGACTCAGCTTGACCAGCCTGTCCCAAAATGAGAATCTGGGTAAAATAAGCATTGAAACACTTCATTCCTTGTAGATTCAAAAAAACATATTAGCATATTAAAGACTATGAAGTTCTGCAGGAAAAAAAAACCTATTTAACTTTAATCCAACATTGCCAAGTTTTATTTGACCATGGAAGATTTTTCCAAAACACTTACAAACAGATCAAGGACATTAATCTTTCATGAAACACTAGATCCCCAGGGTCCTCTCCAGCTACATCATTCTGTGATTTTCTTTTTTATTTATGATGCATTAAAAGATTAATCTCTATCAGACTTCCATTTAGAAATTCACCAGAATGTGCAAAGGCAGCAGGTAAAATTGCTGAAGGGTATTATAAAAATACCCTCCAGTGATTTTTGAAACTTAAACTGAAATATTTATATAACTATATATTTCAGTTTGTATATTATATATATATGTATATACACACATATATATGTATGTATATACACACATATATATGTGTGTATATATATGTATACACACATATATATGTGTGTATATATATTGGTGTATGTATATCTATATCTATGTATATATGGCATTATATCCATTTTACAGATGCAGAAACTGAGCTTTAGAGGGGGTGAGCAATTGGTCCAAAGCCACACAGCACACAGGTAGTCATTGATAAAGGTAAAAACAAGAGTTGAAGCCTGAGGTGTAAGGACACAGAGACAAGTACACAAATGTTTACAAGTTACACATATGACACGTGCCTTTAACATGAATTTCTTGAACATTCATTTAGAGGCCTTACAATGAAGACATCAGAGTGGCAGCAAGTTCTGTTGGAATCAGGGGAGCGTGTTCTTCTATAATCCCCTGGCTAACAGGAAAGCACACTGATTTGGCCCATGGTAGTTATACACTCCCATTGAGTCAGGGGCCACTTCTATGCACACAGGAGGTGCTAAAAATATGCTGTTGACTCATTGCCTCTAAGAGCAGAAGAAATGCCAAAATTATAGGACAAGAGGCAGAAAAGCACACGGAAAAATGTCGTAGGGCAGTCCTCTAAGGAGGTTTTAGATCCCTTTGAAATCTGTCCAAACACTTTCTTGTGCTGGGGAAAGTCAATTCCATATTTCAAGCAACCCCACATGTCATACGAGTATCTTGTACGTGTTTGTGTACTCGTGTCTGTGAACTTACATCTCAGACTTCAACTTCTCGCTCCCCACCCTTATCAATGACTGCCTGCATGGCCTTGGGCAAGTTGCTTTCCCTCTTCAAAGCTCAGTTTCTGCATCTATAAAATGGACATAATGCTACCTACCTCATGGGGTTAGTGATCACATTTAAGGAGCTAATATGTGGAAATTGCTTACACAGTACCTATCACATAATAAGGGTTTAATAAGTGTTTGATGTAATTGTTTTGATTATTACTACTATTACTAAAATAATAATTACTACAATAATAATGATTCTTATTCTCTATATTAGTATTATCTTTGAAAATGGGCATGGATTATGTCTATGTAACACTTTTGGCACAATATCTAGCATTATATCACACACAAATTAGAGAATTCATGTTATTAAGGATGAAAAAATATTTTTACTGACCCTTCAATTCTTCGTAAGTAACTGCAAAAGAAGCCATTATCCCAACACATGAAATAAAAAAGAAAATTCAGTTCCTCTGGAGTTTGTTTTTGGAGGTAGCCACAGGATACCTAAATTTTTTTTCTTTTCAGAGAGACCGAGGGGCTCACTAGGTTGACCAGGCTGGTCTTGAACTCCTGGTCTCAAGCCATCCTCCCACCTCAGCCTCCCAAAGTGCTGGGATTACATGCATGAGCCACCACATCCAGCCTACCTCAAATATTGAATGCTGTTAATAAATCTCCTGAGGCCAGCATAAGAAGGTGATGGGCAAAACTAATGCAGGTATGTTTTTCTGGCTTTTTCATGTATTGGGCCAAACTTTGAAAAGCACTTACTATTAATGGCTAACTTGCAAAATTTGTGATTTATTAAAAGCAGATTTTAATTGTTTTACCTAAAAATAATAGGCCTCTGATCTGCCAAAGATGAAGATTTAATTTCTAGGTGTTCCCCACAATACCTAGAAACATCAGTGGAATCGATTATTAAACACTTTAGAACTATTCTCATCAAAGTTCTTTAATATATAATACAGCAAAAGAAAAGTTTCTTTTCTAAAGGCTTCTCTATACTTTTTTTAATAGTTGAATTTCATTTCTGAAGGCTCCTAAAAAGAATAGAATTTAGATCTTTATTAAAGAGGAAATATATTTTCCATGTTTAATTTAAATGACATTCCATCAGTCATTTGCAATCTTAGCCTACACAGAATTTTTTTTTTGGTAGTTTTTATGTTTGGCTTTAGGAGGGGATTCCCAATAATCTCTATATAAATATTTCTAATCTCTATATAAATATTTTAACATTTCAATGTAAATTAGTTTATTAAAACTATTTTATCCATAAAAATAATGAATTTGCATGGCTGAGGGTGAAATAATATGTTACCAGGACCCCTCAGTTTTGGGGGTTGTGAGTAGATCCCATCTTCATGTTCCTCCAGCCCAGCCCAAGCCTGGCTCAGGTCCTCCTCCCCCATTTGCCAGGAACCACCATCCCCAGGGATTCTATGTGCCCTGCCTGACCAGTGTTCTCCATCAGAGTTTACCAATCTTTTGTTCATTCCCTCAGAGCACAGCTAAGCAAGAGTACACTAATTTGAAAATTAACTCAAGCAAATAGAGGAACAATATCCCCAACACATTGCATCTTAACATAGGGTTTCCTGGACACACTGTTTCAACCCAAGAGTTGGGCTAATAGTAGGAGTTCCATCTGCTAAAATACGGCTGTCAGCTTCAGAAGGAAATTCATGAACGTCTTGGTAGTTTGTTTTTACATTTCACTTGACACTGTTTCTAAAATTTCCTCTGAAGCCAAAAAATAAGTTATTTCCCAGCACACTGGGCACTTTTCATTTATCATTGGATTGATTTTTGTAACTTGCAGTAGGAGCTGAAATCGACCAGGGGGTTCTTATCCAACAGACAGCAGCAAAACTCTTTGTGTATCTGCGTTCCTTTCAACAAGCGTGACTTCCTCAATGGCATCATTCGTGAGCGTAACACAGAGCTCAGCAATAACGTTTCTTCACTAACCCTACCAGGTATCCAACATAGGATGTTACTTCCTTTCACTGTTTTCCGACTCCTGGCAGATATTAATCATTGGGATTTGGGAACAAGGAAATAGAATTTCTGAGAATGCTTGGGAATTCCCAAATTCATATGATTTTCATAACACTTCACTTACAAGTTTTTGAAAAATAATAAATGACTATAATAACAAGCAAATAGTCGTTTTTTTCTGTAACAGGATTATATGAAAAGTTTTAGTAGTCTTCTGTTTTAAAGAGATATGATAACAAATGATGATTTATTATTATTATGAGCCAACATATTGTAACAAGATTATAAAATCCAATAGCATTAATAGAGAAAACATTAAAAAGAAATGAATGTTATCACAAAATAAATGCTAAAGAAAAGTCCTTTAAAGATTGAAAGGTAACACCACAAATACTTAATGCTTTAATCGTTGTTTACATGACATTGTTGTACAAGGCATCAATCATCCCCTCCAATACCATTTAAATAACATAACATTCTGATCTCCTGGCAAGATGAATAGCACTAGAAAGAAGCAACTGTCAAAATTGCCGATTTAAGGGCATATTTTGTTTCTAAAACTTGGCATTTCTTAGAAAACCTCTCATAGGATTTGTGAAACATATACTATGCCTATGAACACATTAATATTTATTTGCAGAAATGGTTCACTGTTAGCAGTGGACAAGGCCATGAACACACACTTGTAACACAGCAACAGATACAAGAAAGTCTGACTGAGGCTCCTTTACTGCTCCTGTCCTGTTCACCTTAACTTTCATCTCCACATGTCAGTGCTTCCTCATCTTGCTTGACTTGAAGTCAGTGCATTTCTTCAAGCCAGTAAGTTCTCTATACTGACTATTAAGCTGTAATTTTCACAGGAAAATTAGAATGTTCCTTCCCATTTTCCTAATTTCTCAACTGATTTTTCTCAGAATTCAGAATCCATAAATATTGAAATGCCAGGAGAGAATTTCCAAATGGAAATGCTGTTCCCTTCGTCCATTTTCAGAAGAAACCGTAGGATAGTGTTATCCTTCTCTTCTCCAATTTTTTTTTCCTGCAAACTTATGGTTATCACCTCTTTAAGTGAGTAGCTCACAATTTTGCCTCCCCTGCAAATGGTCCCAAAACAGTGAAGTGGGTCCTCTTTAGCTGTGTCTTTAGTACATAATCCTGCATTTCTGACCATATGCAGGGAGTGTAACCCAGGGAAGGATCCCTGACTCAATGGGATTTCTCTTGCTGTCTCTAGAATTTGAACACCGGAACCCAGACGTACAGAGGCTGGGAGCCATCGTGGTGTGCTATATTGATGACGGCAGCAGTGGGTGGTGTGGGGGCAGTTAATTGACAGCTACCTGTTGCTGACATCCCAGGAACTGCCTGAACCTCCTCTTTCCCAGTCATAAGATATCTAAGATTCTGCAGTATTCTTCATTAAATCCTAGCATGGTTTAAGCTAGCCAGAATTAGGTTCTGTTGCTTTCAATCAACAGAACCTTAGCTAATACATTGTTATTTCCTGGTCTTTGTTCCTTTAATTTTCCAGGAAAAGAAGGGAAAATGGCTTACTGGTTTTAAAAAGAGACAAGGGACAACATACCATTTATGCAAAATTTAGAAGCACTCAAAGGAAACTCTGGAAAGATCCTGAGACATATATATGTAGGATCAGCATAAAACTTGAACAGTGTATCTAGATCATGGTTGCCATGGTTGCCTTGACACAATGAACATCTGTATCAAGATCATATTTTCTTGGTGGGACAGAGAGAAGCACAAGGCGGGACTCACATTTACAGTAATCCTTGTTTTCCAGGAACCATACAACCCAGTTTGTCCAGAGCTGTTCCTCTTAAGTTTGTTATCCCACCATAATTATAAATAGAACCTCCTTTTTCTCTCAAGAATATCCCACTTTGGATGATAATTTCTGTGACTACCCATTAAGAATATTTAATAACTATAGAAAACTGCTTCTCTATATTTTTTGTATGTTTGAAACATTTTATAACAGAAATATCTTTAAAGTTATCACCTACACAGAATATAGCTGCCAAATATTCCTACTCTGCTATTCTAACCATGAATCCCTCTGGGGCCCCTTCCTCCTACGGCGCTTGTAAGGATGAAATGAAATAAGCTCTATGAAGTGCCCAACAGTGACCAACACTGAATAAAATACAGCCACCATAGGAGGCCTTCCCTTATGTTCACCAAACTCCTGATAAGTTATTCGGTGATGTTTCAATCTTAATATTTTATGTAGATTATACATTCATCTGATTCAAAATGCAAAAGGTACAAAAGCGTATACAGTTAAAAGTTTCCCAACCCACTACCATTTATCTCCCTGGAGGCAACTGTTTCCAGATTTTTGAATATCCTTAAAGAATATCATATGTATGGAAAAGAAAGATTATATATTTATATGCATCTGTGTATGCATTTTCCTATGAGAGGCTCACAAAGTCCCCTTGAAGAGATATCATTATTACAAATACCCCTCAATTTACAATGGGGTTATATTCCAATAAACTTATGAAAATATTGTAAGCTGAAAATGCATTTAATACACTTAACCTACTAAACATCATAGCTTAGCTCGGCCTACCTTAAACACTCACATTAACCTACAGTTAGGCAAAATCATCTAACAGAAAGCCCATTTTATAATAAAGTGGGCTTTGAATATCTCATGTAATATAATGAATACTGTACTGAAAGTGGAAAACAGAATGGTTGTATGAGTACTCAAAGTACAGCTTCTGCTGAATGTGTATTGCTTTCAAACTATCTTAAAGTTGAAAAATCATAAGTCAAAATATTCTAAGTCAGGGATTGTTTGTACTTCTACTTTACATGATGAAATTGAGCCTTGAAAAGATTAAGTGACTCGCCCAAGGTCACACTGGCAGTTAAATAGTGAAACTTGGATCCAAATTGTTCAGTCACTACATGTATTGTCTTGAAATTTGAAAAAGAGGAAGAGGAATTAAACTACTAAATTGAAGGACTATTTTAGGCATAGAAGCAGCAGATGCCTTCATGTCCAAGTGATTGTGAAAAGCCCACTTGCCCCAAAATATGTCTCCTGGTCATATGAAATTCCACCATTTCAGATTTTTACCTGGGGATTTAGAGTAATCTGCTGTTTTCCTAGAGCTCCCCTAAAATAGAAATAGAAAATTTTGGAAGGCTAAATATATGCTAACATTGGAAAACTCATTTTCTCCCCTTCGTAAGGCAAGGTACTGAAGGAGGGGGCCCTACGGGCTGTGCAGGGACATCCTGGAGGCATGGGGAGAAGAAACTGAAAGGCAAGTTTGTATGGAACAAAGAATACCGATCTCAGGATTCTCCCTTGAACCTGCCCTAACTTTGTTCAAATAGACTTAGCCACTGACCTGCTGTCAAAAGACCACAGCCAATCTGACTTGTTTTCAATATAATGATGAATATTGATTTGGTCCCTTCATCCAACATTCTCAGCTGGATCTTTTTTGACCAAGGATATACATTACTAGGTGAGTACAGGCAGTTAATTCTTCCACACGGGACTTCGGAGTTTCTGAGCTAACCAGAATCACCCACCTTAACATCTGCCAGTTTATACCCCAAGTCCTGACCAGTGCCCCCTACCTGCTATGCCTCATGTTTTCAATAGAGCATAAAATCAGAAATGAAAGATGAAACATCATAGCCAATATCACAGAAATACAAAGGATCCTAAGAAACTGCTAGGTATAATTACACACTAACTAATTGGATCATCTAGAAGAAATGGATAAATTCCCAGACACATAAAACCTACCAAGATTGACTCATGAAGAAATTTAAAAATCTGAACAGACTAATAGCAAGCAAGGAGGTTGAATCCGTAAGAAAATGTCTCCTATCAATGAAAAACCCAAAACCAGATGGCTTCCCAGATTAATTCTACCAAATATTTTAAGAAGAACTAATACCAGTCCTTCTCAAACTCTTCCAAAAAGCTGAAGTGGAGGGAATACTTCCAAACTCATCTTACAGGGCCAGCATTACCCTGATTCCAAAGCCAGACAAGAACACTACAAGAAAGGAAAATGACAGGCCAATAGCCTTGATCTACATAGATGCAAAAATCCTCAACAAAAATCCTAGCAAACCAAATTCAATAGCACATTGAAAGAATCATTCACCATGATCATGTCATGGTTCAACATAAGCAAATCAATACATATAATATACCATATTAGAAAAATAAAGGATAGAAACTATATGGCCATCACAATAGATATAGAAAAAGTTTTTGACAAAATTCGAAACCCTTTCATGGTGAAAAAAAAAACACCAAACAGATCACATATTGAGGGACTGTATCCCAACAAAATAAAGGCCATATATGACAAACCCATAGCTAACACCATGATCAATGGTGAAAAGTTGAAACTTTTCCTCTACCATCAGGAACAAGACAAGGATGCCCACAGACACCACTTCTCAGGGTTATTAGGCAAAAGAAAGAAATAAAAGGCATCCTAATAGGAAAGGAAGAAGTGAAACTGTCTCTACTGACGGCATGATCTTGTTATATATAGAAAACCCTACAAACTTCACTAAATAAAGGTTAGAACTCAACACAAAGCAGGGAACAATAGACACTGGGGGACTCCAAAGGTGGGAGGGAAGGATGGTGGGAGCAAGGGTTGAAAAACTACCTATCGATTACTATGCTCACTGCTTGGGTGGTGGGATCATTAGAAGCCCAAACCTCAGCACCATGCAATATACCTGTTTAAGAAACCTGTACATCTACCCTCCTGACTCTAAAATGAAACATACAATATTTAAAAAACAAAAACAAATAAATAAAATTTGAAAACTGTTAGAACTGAACTGATAGGTGAAATCAGTAAAGTTGTAGGATACAAAATCAACAGATAGAGTCTTGAACACAGCAACATCCAGCTGTCTGACACGAAAGTCTCAGGGGCAATAAAACCTCTATATGAACTCAGAAACAATGAGCTAAGTTGTGTTTATGTCTGAAAGGATGTTAAGAACTTCATTCATGTTACATCAGAGCCAACAGAAAGAACCAACAGGAAACCTGTATCCAACAAACAGAAATGACAAGATGAAGGAAAGCAGAGGTAAGGGCTTACCTTAGAAAGGGCAAGTGATTAGCTCAATATGCAATACAATGTTTGCTCCTGAGCCAAAAATTTGTACAATAATTTGGACATTACTTGCACAACCAGAAAAATCAGCCACTCATTAGGAAAATGTGTTTCTGTAGAAGTCTTAGGACTCAGCTATCTATAATAACATGAAAAGACAATATTTTCATCCAAAATGAGTATTTTTGTTTGTCTTGGCTTGTTATTCTAACGTCAACAGCCTCTAAATAAACTGTTGAAGTACATGATATAACCACCTCTTTCTCCATCTTTCCCATTGCTCCCATAGGGTTTCAGTTGTGCAATTTCACCATTAGCAAAGCTTTTTGCTGAAATCTGCCTTTTCAAAGGGAGAGTATCCAGAAACAGAAGATGCTGATCTGGGAGGCTCTTCCTAATAGAACTGCTGCTTCAGTTTAACTTGAAAAAGCCCACACCCAGTTCCTAATGACAAACATCTGAACACCAGGTCTTCCCCTGAGCAAGACCATGCTATGCCTCCTGCTCGCTCTGTTCTATAAGCAACCCACAGATTGCTCCCTGTGAAGAGGAGCCTGCAAGGGGAGCAGCATTCCACCAGACCCTGATTTAGCAAGATATTTCCATATCATTCGCCCAACCAGCTGGAAGTCCTCCACTGCTCTTGTGTAAAAATCTAACTCATCTCACTGAATTTCCTGATTTAAAAGTCTAATTCATTTCACCAAAAGTGTGACAGAAGGAAACCAAGTACACCATCTCTCTCTTACCAAACCAAAGCTATTGCATGTGCATTCTGGGGGGAAAACATGGTCCAAATATGTTATGGAGGTGGTGCCAGCCCAGTGTCATCCTCTTACTATTGCCATAGGATCTTGGCTGATGGCATCAGAGGAAAAACAAGTTTATCGATTACTTTCAACCATTAAGCTCACTCCTCCGTGAAAAATAAGTCACCAGTCCAATGTCTCTTATTAAAAGAAGCACTGCAAAATATAAAGGAGTCACAGTTTTAAAATGGGACACACGTTCTCTAAGCGGTGAACCACGTTAGAGGTGCACTGTTTACAATGTATAAAGTCCCCTGGAGCAAGGGTTAGGAAGCGCATCTGTTCTTTGATGTTCTGGGATGAAGGAGAAAGGAAAATGTGCTGCCAGAAGTGAGTGGGAAGGAGCCCATGAGATAAAGGAAGTAAATCCATTTGCTGATTGCAATAATAATGGTAATACACGAAGCTATACCTACGTACATACATACATACATGCATGCAAACTTTCACATTTTTTAAAAAAAAGAACTTAAGGCTTCCACTCATGTAATCAGCCCTTATGAAGTCTCCTGATTAGCTGCAAGGAAAATCTTCCTTTCTCCTCTTTCTTGCACCATCCTGGGCTCCCTTTTGACTTTTTTTTTTTAACTTATAAACGAACAGCTCATATTCTGAAGTTTGTAGTCCCCTCCCGCCCCCTCTCTCTCTATACGGCTCATTTACATTGGCAGCTGTCGTGCTGCTGGGCATCCTCAAACTCACAAGTTTCCCTTTAATGTTTGAGCAGACAAACATGATCATGCACTAGGCATCACTGTGCCACTCAAAATGCTTTTTTGTTTTTTTTTTTATTGCATCTGAGAGAAATCTCAAGGTTGCAAACCTGGAGTCAGAATTGTCTCCATGTGTCTCAGTGGGAAGAGTATCGTGTGAAGGAACAAGTTGATTCTACTAATCAAAAGGAATTTTTTGATATCAGGTCATCCTCCGAATGAATTTATATTACCGAGTGGAGGGTCACATGAAGAAAATGGTCAAACAGCACCACCTAGAGCAAGAGCTGAGAACTGCAGCGGAGCCGGGCTGTGTCAGGAAAGAAAAGCAAGCTGGGGCCTGGCTCAGCGCTCTCCCCTCTGCTCCTGTCTGCACGGAAAGATTAGGATGATAGTGGCAGGAAGCCTGTGCACCTAGTATGCATCACTTGAAGGGAACACACAGATTCCAGTAAACAGTTGGAAGGAAATGTTAATATCAGGCTCTGCTAAACAATATCAAATGAGTCCTAGATGAGGCAAGTGACTTTCATCAAAGTTTCCTGATACCTGAAAAGACAGCCTAGGGGATCCTGCGCTACATGTGGTGTATGTAAATTAAGCGGGTTTTTTCCCCTTTGTAATCAAGGCTCATACACAAACAAAATCACACTTTATAAATGGCCTATTTCAACTTGTAACTAGCTTGCTTTCAGGGGCTCCAGGTCAAAATGAAATAGAGCACAAAGACGCTTTCTCCTTAGGGATCATACACAAATTCACTCTGTCCGTTTCTTTCCCACATGGAGCAACAAAGCCGTCAGACCTCTCCATCCACACATCGGGTCCTTCCTGATTAAAGTGAGATAAATCACAGCCCTCTCTCTCTAGATGGCAGGCGACAAGAGGGGGATGCTTGCCTCAAGAAGTCCTCCCCATCCCTCTGCATTCATGCAAGCCCGAGCGGAGAGATGCAAGAAATTACGGATGCATTTTAATTCCCCAGACCCTGCAATTAAAAATGGAAATTTTTTGGCCACGCCTGTTGGCTCACGCCTGTAATCCCAGCACTTTCAGAGGCCGAGGTCGGCAGATCACCTGGGGTCAGGAGTTCGAGACCAGCCTGGCCAACATGGTGAAACCCTGTCTCTACTAAAAATACAAAAATTAGCTAGGAATGGTGGTGGGCGCCTGTAGTCCCAGCTACTCGGGAGGATGAGGCAGGAGAATCACTTGAACCCGGGAGGCAAAGTTTGCAGTGAGCCAAGATCGCACCACTGCACTCCACTCCGGGTGACAAAGCAAGACTTCATCTCAAAAAATGTTTTTAAAAAATGGAAGTGTTGTTCTTTCATTTGTAAATGTGTTTTGGTAAAAGAGGGGCAGTTTAAGCAACCCTTTCTATTGTCTACATTGTTAAAATTCATCCGACATGGACTCTTGACTCTGTTTTGCCTGGGCAGACCCAATTCAAGCATTTACAACAGCTATAGCCTCCTCAAATCAAAAAGAGGAATCAGCATTATTGCTAAGTTCAAATAAGGTCTTGTTTTATTTCATTTTTATTTTTGAATGCAGCCATTCCTCCAGGTGCTGTCATCAGGTAAGATTGTCAGTCCTGATTAGGTAAAGGTATTATTACAAAATGCAATTCTCAAACATTCAGTGTCTAACTACACTTTTAATAAGCCTTTCCCCCTCCCCTATGTATTCTCCCTGAGACACCCCTTCTCAAATTTAAAATCACAGAAACTAAAATATGATGCCTAAAGAGAGCCTAGCGACTGCCCAGTCCTCTAATTTGATGAGTGGGAGTACTGAAGCCCAGAGGAGGTCAAGTAATTTGTTCCCAATGTCTTAGATAAGAAGAAAATGACCAGCTGGGAAATCCCACTCATGTCAAGGCAGAGGCACAGGGCCACAGACTGTGGTTGAATTGTGCCACACTCCTACATCCTTCTTTAGCAATCACAGAACAGTCCTGTGTTGAGTCGGAGTCACTGACTTCCTTTTCAGGCTGATTGAGTTCTGTCCTTACGGGCTGCGACAAGAAGTTTTGGTATTATGCTACACCAAGACCATTTATCTAGTTCAAGAAATGAGCACAGTCCTTAGAGCCCAGCAACTTTTCCCATGTCCAGTAAATGTAGCTTCTCCATTAGAAGCTGTCAGAATGGAGCCTTCTGGCTCATCTTGATTTTGATTTGTGCAAGAATGAATGGTTGTGCTAAGACAGCTTTCCTAGCTGATAGAGAGCGAAACTTTTTTCTCATAATCTATAAAAAAATTGAATTAGAACTTTTTTCTCATAATCTGTGAAAAAATATTAAATTAAATCTGGCTCGTCTTGATTTTGATTTGTGCAAGAATGAATGGTTGTGCTAAGACAGCTTTCCTAGCTGATAGTGAGCAAAACTTTTTTCTCATAATCTATAAAAAATATTAAATTAGAAGCATAGAGTTTATTTCATGACTTTTATCTTCCTGCAATTTTCTTGTGGGCATAAATGATTTGTTTTTATCCTGCCTGCCCCCCAATCCCTTTTCCAAGAGACTAAAAGAGTATCTAGTGCAAAGTAGAGACTCAAATATTTCTTAATAAACAGTGATCCCAGCCACCCAGTGCATGTTGCCAAATGCCAACCCCATAAATGATCAAACACATCATCTCATTCAGCCAATCAAAATCAAGTGCTACCTATTTTTTTAAGTTTTCATAGCCCTTGGGCATCTGCTTTCTCAGCATTTCCCAAACTTGAGTCATCCTCATCCTGCCTTCCTAATTTTGATCTGTCAATTACCTCTACTATTATTTATTTCATATATTTTTAAATAGCCCCACTTTAGAAACTTAAATACATGCCTTTTAAAAGGAAGCTTTCTTACTACTATACATCAAAAGCCATTATTATTTGTTCTAAGTACTCATATCAACATGGTCACAGCTATTAAAATTTACTAATGTGCATCCACATACTCTCTAAATTCATGGAGCATCTGCACACACTTTAAGAAACAATTCTGCATTACTCACTCAATTTTCTTGACATCCTTCTGAGGCAGGACAAACCTTGGGCCCAAAGAATTGAGGTAGGAGTCCAAGCAAGTTGCCAGCCACATAAAGGCAAACCTTGGCTCAGAAGTCAGGACTACCAGCCCCTAGGTTATGGTTCATGCTCTTTCCTCTGCTCTCCAGAACCTCCTATCTCCAAGTGTAGTTAGCAGCCCAGATGCAGCAGCATCCTCTAGAAACTTGTTAAAAATGCAGAAGCTCAGGCTCCACCCCAGGCCTATGCAGACTGAATCTGCATTTTAACAAGGTCCAGGTAATTCACGTGCACATTAAGTTTGAAAAGGCCTGGTCTAGATCAGCGGTTCTCTACCTTAGCAGCACATTAGAACCATCTGTAGAGAATTTAAAAATACCAGTGCCTGGGCTTCACCTCCCAGAGAATCTGACTTAAGTGTCTGGGGTTTGCCCTGAGTCTAGGTATTTTTAAAAACTCCTCAGCTTATACAAAGCTGGCAGGGCTGGGCACAGTGGCTCATGCCTATAATCCCAGCACTTTGTGAGGCCAAAGTGGGCAGATTGCTTGAGTCCAGGAGTTTGAGACTAGCCTGGGCTAAAACCCCATCCCTACAAAAAAAAAAAAATACAAAAAGTAGTTGGGCATGGTGGTGGCACATACCTGTAGTCCCGGCTACTCAGGAGGCTGAGTCCTCGCTTGAACCCAGGAGGTCACGGTCTGGTCAACAGAGCAAGACCCTGTATCAAAACAAACAAACAAACAAACAAAAAATGGTAGCAGCTTACAAGCTAGGGAGGCCTGTAGAGCCAAGTTTTGCAAATGGGGCTACATTAGTTGTTCCAGAACTTTAGCTGCATCAAAACCACCTGGATGGCTTGTTCAGCTACAGAGGGTCTGGCCATGCCCCTAGAGTTTCCAGCTGAGGGTCTGGAATGAGGCCCGATGATTTGCATTTCTAACAATCTCCAGGTGATGCTGATGCTGTGGGTCCAGGGACCACATTTTGAGAATCTATGCTAAATGAATCGGAGAAGACCAAAGCTCAAACTTATTCCAAGAACTTTTCAAGGCCCACCTGCAAGTTGTAGTGGAAGTAAGCATCTAAGGGTGCAAAAAAGTTTCACTGTAGACTAAGGCCTTTTACCTGAGTTCTCAAATGTTCCCATTTCTCTTATCAACCTAAATAACAAACAGAGAGAGGCTCTCCACAAGAAAAAGATATTCGTTTGGAAACAGAGCCTTGCAATAGAAACAGGCAAGCCAGAGTAAACTATATGCATATTCACGGAGGTAAAGGAAGACAAAAGAAAAAATGAGGAAGATTATATGATCATTTGGAAATGATTATCCTTGGCTACAAAGATCAATAGCAAAGGTGATGCCAGGCCCAGGTTGGACAGGCAGTTGTTGGGCAAATATCCTTCAGAAGCATTGTTGTGTGCAAAGTTGCAATGGGCTTTGTGCAAGATTGTGTTTTTTGCAGTCTTCTGTGATAAGTTTTTGTTATCAGGCATACAAGCCCAAGAATCCTTTTTTGCATGGCCTTCCCTGGCTCTATTTGTCAGGGTTTTGGTTAGGGTAGGGGTATTTTTAACACTCTCAATGTAAAAAATGCCATGAGGTAGGTACCCCAATGACTTGTTTCATCTTCATAAAATAACTTTTCATAAAATCTCTGGAAACGTGGAAATATCTACACCACTTTCTGTATAAAAGTGGAAATATCTACACCGCTATTTCTGAAAATTTGTAAACATTTACAACGCTATCTATATAAACATGGAATTATTTACACCGCCGTATCTATAAACATGGAAACATCTACACCGATATCTCTATAAACACGGAAATATTTACACCGCTATCTGTATAAACATGGAAATATGTAAAAAGCTATCTCTATAAACATGGAAATATCTACACCGCTATCTGTATAAACATGGAAATATCTACACCGCTATCAGTATAAACATGGAAATATCTACACCGCTGTCTCTATAAACATGGAAATATCTACACCTCTATCAGTATAAACATGGAAATATCTACACCACTGTCTCTATAAACATGGAAATATCTACAACGCTATGTCTATAAACATGCAAATATGTACATCACTGTCTCTATAAACACGAAAATATCTACACCGCTCTCTCTATAAACATGGAAATATCTACACCGCTGTCTCTAGAAACATGGAAATATCTACACCGCTATATCTATAAACGTGGAAATATCTACACCGCTAGGTCTATAAACATGGAAATATCTACACCGCTATCTCCATAAACGTGGGAACATCTACACCGCTATCTCTATAAACCTGGAAATATCTACACCGCTATAAGTATAAATGTGGAAATATCTACACCGCTATCTGTATAAACCTGAAAATATCTACACTGCTATCTCTATAAACATGGAAATAATTACACCGCTATCTGTATAAACGTGGAAATAATTAAAAAGATATCTCTATAAACATGGAAATATCTACACCGCTATCTCTATAAACATGGAAATATCTACACCACTATCTGTAAAACATGGAAATATCTACACCGCTCTCTGTATAAACATGGAAATATATACACGGCTATCTGTTTAAACATGGAAAAATTTACAGAACTGACAGTATAAACATGGAAATATCTACACCGCTATCTGTATAAACATGGAAATATCTACACCGCTATCTGTATAAACATGGAAATATCTACACCGCAGTCTCTATAAACATGGAAATATCTACACCGCTATCTGTATAAACATGGAAATATCTTCATCGCTGTTCCTATAAACCTGGAAATATCTACACCGTTATCTCTATTAATGTGGAAATGTCTACATCGCTATCTGTATAGACGTGCAAATATGTACATCGCTATGTCTACAAACGTGGAAATATCTACACTGCTATCTCTGTAAATGTGTAAACATTTAAACCGCTATCTGTATAAACTTGGAAATATTTACACCACGATGTGTATAAATATGGAAATATCTACACCGCTATCTCTATAAACATGGAAATGTCTGCACCGCTTTCTGTATAAACATGGAAATATCTACACGGCTATTTCTATAAACATGGAAACATCTAAACGACCATCTGTATAAACATGGAAATATCCACACAGTCATCTATATAAACATGGAAATAGCTACACCATCATCTGTATAAACATGGAAATACCTCCACCGCTATCTGTACAAACATGGAAACATCTACACTGCTATCTGTCTAAACATGGAAATATCTACACCGCTATCTGCATAAATACGGAAATATCTACAACGCTATCTGGATAAACATGGAAATATCTACACAGCCATCTGTGTAAACATGGAAATATCTACACCGCTATCTGTGTAAAAATGGAGATATCTACACCGCAATCTGAGCAAAGATGGAAATAGCTACACCGCTATCTGTGTAAACATGCAAATATCAACACCGGTATCTGTATAAACACGGAAATATCTACACCGCTATCTGTATAAACAGGGAAATATCTACACCGCCATCTGTATAATCATGGAAATATCCACACCGCCATCTGAATAAACTTGGAAATATCTACACCACTATCTGTATAAATATGGAAATATCTACAATGCTATGCCTATAAACATGGAATTATCTGCACCGCTATCTGTATACACATGGAAATATCTACACCACTATCTCTATAAACATGGAAATATCTACACCGCCATCGGTATAAATATGGAAATATATTCACAGTCATCTGTATAAACATGGAAATATCTACACCAACGTCTCTATAAACATGGAAATACCTACACTGCCATCTGTATACACATGGAAATATCTACACAGCCATCTGTATAAACATGGAAATATCTACACCACAATCCCTATGAACATGAAAATATCTACACCGCCATCTCAATTAACATGGAACTATCAACAACACCATCTGTGTAAACATGGAAATATCTACACCGCTATCTCTATAAACAGAAATATTTACACCACCATCTCTATAAACAGGGAATTATCTACACCGCCATCTGTATAAACATAGAAATATCTACACTGCCATCTCTAGAAAGTTGGAAATGTCTACACCGCGATCTGTGTAAACATGGAAATATCTACACCTCTATCTGTATAAACATGGAAATACCTACACCATGATCTGTATAAAGATGGAAATATCTACACCGCTATCTGTATAAACATGGAAATAGCCACACCGCAATCTGTATAAACATGGAAATACCTACACCGCCACCTGTAAAAACATGGAAATATCTACACTGCCATCTGTAAAAACATGGAAATATGTACACCTCCATCTGTATAAACATGGAAATATCTACACTGCCATCTGTATACACATGGAAATATCTACAGCACTATCTGTAAAAACATGGTAATATCTACATCGCTATCTGTATAAACATGGAAATATCTCCACCGCTAACTGTATAAACATGGAAATATCTACACCGCTATCTCTATAAACATGGAAATGTCTACACCGCTATCTCTTTAAAGATGGAAATACCTACACTGTTATCTGAATAAACATGGAAATATCTACACCGCTATCTGTGTAAACATGGTAATATATACAACACTATCTGTATAAACATGGAAATATCTACACCTCTATCTGCACAAACATGGAAATATCTACACCGCCATCTGTATAAACTTGGAAATATCTACACCGCCATCTGAATAAACATGGAAATATCAACACCGCTCTCTGTATAAATATAGAAATATTTACACCGCTATCTCTATAAACATGGATATATCTACACCGCCAACTGTATAAACGTAGAAATATATACACTGCCATCTGTAGAAAGATGGAAATCTCTAAACCGCGATCTGTATAAAGATGGAAATATCTACACCGCTACCTGTAGAAACATGGAATTATCTACACCGCTACCTGTGTAAAGATGGAAATATCTGCACCGCAATCTGTGCAAAGATGGAAATATCTACACCGCTATCTCTATAAACGTGGAAAAATCTACACCGGAGTCTCTTTAAACATGGAAATATCTACACCGCTATATGTATAAACTTGGAAATATCTACACCACTATCTCTATAAACATGGGAATATCTACACCGCTATCTGTATAAACGTGGAAATATCTACACTGCTATCTCTGTAAACGTGGAAATATCTACTCCAATTTCTGTATAAACATAGAAATATCTACAACGCTATCTGTGTAAATGTGTAAACATTTAAACCGTTATCTGTGCAAACATGGAAATATTTACACTGCTATCTCTATGAATATGGAAATATTTACAACGCTATCTGTATAAACATGGAAGTATCTCCACTGCTATCTGTATAAATATGGAAATATCTACACCGCTATCTGTATAAACATGGAAATACCAACACCGCTATCTGTATAAACATGGAAGTATCTCCACTGCTATCTGTATAAACATGCAAATAGCTACACCACTATCTGTATAAACATGGAAATAACTACACTGCTATCTGTATAAACATGGAAATATCTACACCGCTATCTGTATAAACATGGAAATATCTACATCGCTATCTGTATAAACCTGGAAATATCTCCACCGCTATCTCTATAAACATGGAAATATCTACACCGCTATCTTTATAAACATGGGAATATCTACACCTCTATCTGTATAAACACGGAATTATCTACAACACTATCTGTGAAAACATGGATATATCTACACAGCTATCTGTGTAAACATGGAAATCTGTACACCACCATCCGTGTAAAGATGGAAATATCTACACCGCACTCTGTGCAATTATGGAAATATCTACACCGCTATCTGTATAAACATGGAAATATCTACACTTCTATCTGTATAAACTTGTAAATATCTAAAGCGCTATCTGCATAAATATGGAAATATCTACACCGTTATCTCTATAAACTTGGAAATGTCTACACCGTTATCTGCATAAACTTGGAAATATCTACTTGGCTATCTCTATAAACATGGAATTATCTACACCGCCATCTGTATAAACACGGAAATACCTTCACAGTCATCTGTATAAACACGGAAATATCTACACGACTATCTGTATAAACATGGAAATATCTACACTGCCATCAGGATAATCATGGAAATATCTACACAGCCGTCTCTATAAACATGGAAATATCTACACCTCCATTTGTATAAACATGGAAATATCTACACCGCTGTCTGTGAAAAGATGGAAATATCTACACCGCAATCTGTGCAAAGATGGAAATATCTACATGACTATCTGTGTAAACCTGGAAATATCTACACCGCAATCTGTGCAAAGATGGAAATAGCTACACGGCTCTCTGTGTAAACATGGAAATATCTACACCGCTGTCTGTATAAACACGGAAATATCTAAACCGCTATCTGTATAAACATGGAAATATCTACGCCGCCATCTGTATAAACAGGGAAATATCTACACCTATATCTGAATAAACATGGAAATATCTACACCGCTATCTGTATAAATATGGAAATATCTACACCGCTATCTCTATAAACATGGAAATATCTCCACCGCTATCTGTATAAAAATGGAAATATCTGTACCGCTATCAGTAAAACCTGGAAATATATACACCGCAGTCTGTATAAACATGGATATATCTCCACCGCTATCTGTATAAACATGGAAATATCTCCACCACTATCTCTATAAACATGGAAATGTCTACACCCCTATCTGTGTAAACATGGAAATATCTTCATGGCTATCTCTATAAACATGGAAATATCTACACAGACATCTGTATAAACATGGAAATACCTACACAGTCATCAGAATAAACATGGAAATATCTACACAGTCACCTGTATAAACATGGAAATATCTAAACAGCCATCTGTATAAACATGGAAATATCCACACAGCCATCTCTATAAACATGGAAATATCTACACTGCTATCTGTATAAACATGGAAATAGCCACACCACTGTCTGTGTAAACATGGAAATACCTTCACCATTATCTGTATAAACAAGGAAATATCTACAGAGCTATCTGTATAAATATTGAAATATCTCCAACGATATCTGTATAAACATGGAAATACCTACACCGATATCTGTTTAAACATGGAAATATCTACACCGCTATCTACATGAACATGGAAATATCTTCACCGCTTTCTGAATAAACATGGAAATATCCACACCGCTATCTCTATAAACATGGAAATATCCACACCGCTATCTTTATAAACATGGAAATATTTACACCACTATCTGTATAAACTTGGAAATATTTACACAGCTATCTGTATAAACGTGGATATATCTACACCGCTATCTCTATAAACATGGAAATATCTACACCACTGTCTGTATAAACCTGAAAATATCTACACCGCTATCTCTATAAACATAGAAATATCTACACCGCTGTCTGTATAAACATGGAAATAACTACAGCGATATCTGTATAAACATGCAAATATCTACACCGCTGTCTCTATAAACATGGAAATATCTACACTGCTATGTGTATAAACATGGAAATATCTACACCGCTGTCTCTAAAAATATGGAAATATCTACACCGCTGTATCTATAAACATGCAAATATCTACACCGTTGTCTACATAAACTTGGAAATCTCTACACGGCTATCTCTATAAATGTGGAAATATCTACACCGCTGTCTCTATAAACATGGAAATATCTACACCGCTATCTCTATAAACGTGGAAATATCTACACCGGTGTCACTGTAAACATGGAAATATCTACACCACTATATGTGTAAACTTGGAAATATCTACATCGCTATCTCTATAAACGTGGGAATATCTACACCGCTACCTGTATAAACGTGGAAATATCTACACTGCTATCTCTGTAAACGTGGAAATATCTACCCCAATTTCTGTATAAACATGGAAATATCTACACCGCTATCTCTGTAAATGTGTAAACATTTAAACCGTTATCTGTGTAAACATGGATATATTTACACTGCTATCTCTATGAACATGGAAATATTTACAACGCTATCTGTATAAACATGGAAGTATCTCCACTGCTATCTCTATAAACATGGAAATATCTACACCGCTATCTGTATAAACATGGAAATACCAACACCGCTATCTGTATAAACATGGAACTATCTCCACTGCTATCTGTATAAACATGGAAATAGCTACACCGCTATCTGTATAAACATGGAAATATCTACACCGCTAACTGTATAAACATGGAAATATCTACACCGCTATCTGTATAAACATGGAAATATCTACATCACTATCTGTATAAACCGGGAAATATCTCCACCGCTATCTCTATAAACATGGAAATATCTACACCAGTATCTTTATAAACGTGGGAATATCAACACTTCCATCTGTATGAACATGGAATTATCTACAACTCTATCTGTGTAAACATGGAAATATCTACACAGCTATCTGTGTAAACATGGAAATCTGTACACCACCATCCGTGTAAAGATGGAAATATCTACCCCGCACTCTGTGCAATTATGGAAATATCTACAACGCTATCTGTAAAAACATGGAAATATCTACACCGCTATCTGTATAAACATGGAAATATCTACAGCGCTATCTGCATAAATATGGAAATTTCTACACCGCTAACTCTATAAACTTGGAAATGTCTACACCGTTATCTGCATAAACTTGGAAATATCTACTTGGCTATCACTATAAACATGGAATTATCTACACCGCCATCTGTATAAACACGGAAATAACTTCACAGTCATCTGTTTAAACACGGAAATATCAACACCACTATCTGTATAAACATGGAAATATCTACACTGCCATCAGGATAATCATGGAAATATCTACACAGCCGTCTCTATAAACATGGAAATATCTACACCTCCATCTGTATAAACATGGAAATATCCACACCGCTATCAGTGAAAAGATGGAAATATCTACACCGCAATCTGTGCAAAGATGGAAATATCTACACGACTATCTGTGTAAACCTGGAAATATCTACACCGCAATCTGTGCAAAGATGGAAATAGCTACACCGCTCTCTGTGTAAACAAGGAAATATCTACACCTCTATCTGTGTAAACATGGAAATATCTACACCGCTATCTGTATAAACATGGAAATATCTACGCCGCCATCTGTATAAACAGGGAAATATCTACACCTACATCTGAATAAACATGGAAATATCTACACCGCTATCTGTATAAATATGGAAATATCTACACTGCTATCTCTATAAACATGGAAATATCACCACCGCTATCTGTATAAAAATGGAAATGTCTGTACCGCTATCTGTAAAACCTGGAAATATATACACCGCAGTCTGTATAAATATGGATATATCTCCACCGCTATCTGTATAAAAATGGAAATATCTCCACCACTATCTCTATAAACATGGAAATGTCTACACCCCTATCTATGTAAACATGGAAATACCTTCATGGCTATCTCTATAAACATGGAAATATCTACACAGACATCAGTATAAACATGGAAATATCTACACAGTCATCTGTATGAACATGGATATATCTACACAGTCATCTGTATAAATATGGAAATATCTACACAGACATCTGTATAAACATGGAAATATATACACATCCATCTCTATAAACATGGAAATATCTACACTGTTATCTGTATAAACATGGAAATAGCCACACCACTGTCTGTATAAACATGGAAATAACTTCACCGTTATCTGTATAAACAAGGAAATATCTACAGAGCTTTCTGTATAAACATTGAAATATCTCCAACGATATCTGTATAAACATGGAAATATCTACACCGATATCTGTTTAAACATGGAAATATCTACACCGCTATCTACATGAACATGGAAATATCTACACCGCTTTCTGTATAAACATGAAAATATCCCCACCGCTATCTCTATAAACATGGAAATATCTGCACCGCTATCTCTATAAACATGGAAGTATTTACACCACTATCTGTATAAACATGGAAATATTTACACCGCTATCTGTATAAACGTGGATATATCTACACCGATATCTCTATAAACACGGAAATATCTACACAACTGTCTGTATAAACCTGAAAATATCTACACCGCTATCTGTATAAACATGGAATTATCTACAACACTATCTGTGTAAACATTGAAATATCTACACAGCTATCTGTGTAAACATGGAAATCTGTACACCACCATCCGTGTAAAGATGGAAATATCTACACCGCCATCTGTGCAATTATGGAATTATCTACACCGCTATCTGTATAAACATGGAAATATCTACACCGCTATCTGTATAAACATGGAAATATCTACAGCGCTATCTGCATAAATATGGAAATATCTACAACGCTATCTCTATAAACTTGGAAATGTCTACATCGTTATCTGCATAAACTTGGAAATATCTTCTTGGCTATCTCTATTAACATGGAATTATCTACACCGCCATCTGTATAAACACGGAAATACATTCACAGTCATCTGTATAAACACGGAAATATCTACACCACTATCTGTATAAACATGGAAATATCTACACTGCCATCAGCATAATAATGGAAATATCCACACAGCCATCTCTATAAACATGGAAATATCTACACCTCCATCTGTATAAACATGGAAATATCTACACCGCTATCTGTGAAAAGCTGGAAATATCTACATGGCAATCTGTGCAAAGATGGAAATATCTACACGACTATCTGTGTAAACCTGGAAATATCTACACCGCAATCTGTGCAAAGATGGAAATAGCTACACCGATCTCTGTGTAAACATGGAAATATCTACACCTACATCTGAATAAACATTCAAATATCTACACCGCTATCTGTATAAACATGGAAATATCTACGCCGCCATCTGTATAAACAGGGAAATATCTACACCTACATCCTAATAAACATGGAAATATCTACACCGCTATCTGTATAAATATGGAAATATCTACACCGCTATCTTTATAAACATGGAAATATCTCCACCGCTATCTGTATAAAAATGGAAATATCTGTACCGCTATCTGTAAAACCTGGAAATATATACACCGCAGTCTGTATAAACATGGATATATCTCCACCGCTATGTGTATGAACATGGAAATATCTCCAACACTATCTCTATAAAAATGGAAATGTCTACAAACCTATCTGTGTAAACATGGACATATCTTCATGGCTATCTCTAGAAACATGGAAATATCTACACAGACCTCTGTATAAACATGGAAATATCTACACAGCCATCGCTATAAACATGGAAATATCTACACTGCTATCTGCATAAACATGGAAATAACCACACAACTGTCTGTGTAAACATGGAAATACCTTCACCGTTATCTGTATAAACAAGGAAATATCTACAGAGCTATCTGTATAAACACTGAAATATCTCCAACGATATCTGTATAAACATGGAAATATCTACACCGATATCTGTTTAAACATGGAAATATCTACACCGCTATCTACATAAACATGGAAATAACTACACCGCTTTTTGTATAAACATGGAAATATCCCCACCGCTATCTCTATAAACATGGAAATATCTACACCGCTATCTGTATAAACATGGAAATATTTACACCACTATCTGTATAAACATGGAAATATTTACACCGCTATTTGTATAAACGTGGATATATCTACACCGCTATCTCTATAAACATGGAAATATCTACACCACTGTCTGTATAAACCTGAAAATATCTACACCGCTATCTCTATAAACGTAGAAATATCTACACCGCTGTGTGTATAAACATGGAAATATCTACAATGCTATGTGTATAAACATGGAAATATCTACACCTCCATCTGTATAAACATGGAAATATCTACACCACTATCTGTGAAAAGATGGAAATATCAACGCCGCAATCTGTGCAAAGACGGAAATATCTAAACGAAGATCTCTGTAAACCTGGAAATATCCACACCGAAATCTGTGCAAAGATGGAGATATCTACACTGCTGTCTGTGTAAACATGGAAATATCTACACCGCTATCTGTATAAAGATGGAAATATCTACACCGCTATCTGTATAAACAGGGAAATATCTACACCTACATCTGAATAAACATGGAAATATCTACACCGCTATCTGTATAAATATGGAAATATCTGCACCGCTATCTCTATAAACATGGAAATACCTCCACCGCTATCTGTATAAAAATGGAAATATCTGTACCGCTATCTGTAAAACCTGGAAATATGTACACCGCAGTCTGTATAAACATGGATATATCTCCACCGCTATCTGTATAAACATGGAAATATCTCCACCAGTATCTCTATAAACATGGAAATGTCTACACCCCAATCTGTGTAAACATGGAAATATCTTCATGGCTATCTCTATAAACATGGAAATATCTACACAGACATCGGTATAAACATGGAAATACCTACAAACTCATCTCTATAAACATGGAAATATCTACACAGACATCTGTATAAACATGGAAATATCTACACAGACATCTGTATAAACATGGAAATATCTACACAGCCATCGCTATTAACATGGAAATATCTACTCTGCTATCTATATAAACATAGTAATAGCCACACCACTGTCTGTGTAAACATGGAAATACCTTCACCGTTATCTGTATAA
Organism: Pan paniscus; assembly: GCF_029289425.2. Taxonomy (NCBI): domain Eukaryota; kingdom Metazoa; phylum Chordata; class Mammalia; order Primates; family Hominidae; genus Pan; species Pan paniscus. Next base: position 126,947,162 of record NC_073255.2, read on the forward strand.
ACAAGGAAATATCTACAGAGCTATCTGTATAAACATTGAAATATCTCCAACGGTATCTGTATAAACATGGAAATATCTACACCGATATCTGTTTAAACATGGAAATATCTACACCGCAATCTACATAAACATGGAAAAAACTACACCGCTTTTTGTATAAACATGGAAATATCCCCACCGCTATCTCTGTAAACATGGAAATATCTACACCGCTATCTGTATATACATGGATATATCAACATCACTATACTATCTGTATAAACATGGAAATACCTCCACTGCTATCTCTACAAACATGGAAATATCTACACCGCTATCTTTATAAACATGGGAATATCTACATCTCTATCTGTATAAACATGGAATTATCTACAACACTATCTGTGTAAACATGGAGATATCTACACAGCTATCTGTGTAAACATGGAAATCTGTACACCAACATCCGTGTAAAGATGGAAATGTCTACACCGCAATCTGTGCAATTATGGAAATATCTACACCGCTATCTGTATAAACATGGAAATATCTACACCGCTATCTGTATAAACATGGAAATAACTACAGTGGTATCTGCATAAATATGGAAATATCTACACCGCTATCTCTATAAACTTGGAAATGTCTACACCATTATCTGCATAAACTTGGAAAGGTCTACTTGGCTATCTCTATAAACATGGAATTATCTACACGGCCATCTGTATAAACACGGAAATACATTCACAGTCATCTGTATAAACACGGAAATATCAACACCACTATCTGTATAAACATGGAAATATCTACATTGCCATCAGGATAATCATGGAAATATAAACACAGCCGTCTCCATAAACATGGAAATATCTACACCTCCATCAGTATAAACACACCGCTATCTGTGAAAAGATGGAAATATCTACACCGCAATCTGCGCAAAGACGGAAATATCTACATGAAGATCTGTGTAAACCTGGAAATATCTACACCGCAATCTGTGCAAAGATGGAGATAACTACACTGCTGTCTGTGTAAATATGGAAATATCTACACCGCTATCTGTATAAACATGGAAATATCTATGCCGCCATCTGTATAAACAGGGAAATATCTACACCTACATCTGAATAAACATGGAAATATCTACACCGCTATCTGTATAAACATGGAAATATCTACACCGCTATCTCTATAAACATGGAAATACCTCCACCGCTATCTGTATAAAAATGGAAATATCTGTACCGCTATGTGTAAAACCTGGAAATATGTACACCGCAGTCTGTATAAACATGGATATATCTCCACCGCTATCTGTATAAACATGGAAATATCTCCACCACTATCTCTATAAACATGGAAATGTCTACACCCCTATCTGTGTAAACATGGAAATATCTTCATGGCTATCTCTATAAACATGGAAATATCTACACAGACATCGGTATAAACATGGAAATACCTACACACTCATCTCTATAAACATGGAAATATCTACACAGACATCTGTATAAACATGGAAATATCTACACAGACATCTGTATAAACATGGAAATATCTACACTGCTATCTGTATAAACATGGAAATAGCCACACCACTGTCTGTATAAATCTTCACCGTTATCTGTATAAACAAGGAAATATCTACAGAGCTATCTGTATAAACATTGAAATATCTCCAACGGTATCTGTATAAACATGGAAATATCTACACCGATATCTGTTTAAACATGGAAATATCTACACCGCAATCTACATAAACATGGAAAAAACTACACCGCTTTTTGTATAAACATGGAAATATCCCCACCGCTATCTCTGTAAACATGGAAATATCTACACCGCTATCTGTATATACATGGATATATCAACATCACTATACTATCTGTATAAACATGGAAATACCTCCACTGCTATCTCTACAAACATGGAAATATCTACACCGCTATCTTTATAAACATGGGAATATCTACATCTCTATCTGTATAAACATGGAATTATCTACAACACTATCTGTGTAAACATGGAGATATCTACACAGCTATCTGTGTAAACATGGAAATCTGTACACCAACATCCGTGTAAAGATGGAAATGTCTACACCGCAATCTGTGCAATTATGGAAATATCTACACCGCTATCTGTATAAACATGGAAATATCTACACCGCTATCTGTATAAACATGGAAATAACTACAGTGGTATCTGCATAAATATGGAAATATCTACACCGCTATCTCTATAAACTTGGAAATGTCTACACCATTATCTGCATAAACTTGGAAAGGTCTACTTGGCTATCTCTATAAACATGGAATTATCTACACGGCCATCTGTATAAACACGGAAATACCTTCACAGTCATCTGTATAAACACGGAAATATCAACACCACTATCTGTATAAACATGGAAATATCTACATTGCCATCAGGATAATCATGGAAATATAAACACAGCCGTCTCCATAAACATGGAAATATCTACACCTCCATCAGTATAAACACACCGCTATCTGTGAAAAGATGGAAATATCTACACCGCAATCTGCGCAAAGACGGAAATATCTACATGAAGATCTGTGTAAACCTGGAAATATCTACACCGCAATCTGTGCAAAGATGGAGATAACTACACTGCTGTCTGTGTAAATATGGAAATATCTACACCGCTATCTGTATAAACATGGAAATATCTATGCCGCCATCTGTATAAACAGGGAAATATCTACACCTACATCTGAATAAACATGGAAATATCTACACCGCTATCTGTATAAACATGGAAATATCTACACCGCTATCTCTATAAACATGGAAATACCTCCACCGCTATCTGTATAAAAATGGAAATATCTGTACCGCTATGTGTAAAACCTGGAAATATGTACACCGCAGTCTGTATAAACATGGATATATCTCCACCGCTATCTGTATAAACATGGAAATATCTCCACCACTATCTCTATAAACATGGAAATGTCTACACCCCTATCTGTGTAAACATGGAAATATCTTCATGGCTATCTCTATAAACATGGAAATATCTACACAGACATCGGTATAAACATGGAAATACCTACACACTCATCTCTATAAACATGGAAATATCTACACAGACATCTGTATAAACATGGAAATATCTACACAGACATCTGTATAAACATGGAAATATCTACACTGCTATCTGTATAAACATGGAAATAGCCACACCACTGTCTGTATAAATCTTCACCGTTATCTGTATAAACAAGGAAATATCTACAGAGCTATCTGTATAAACATTGAAATATCTCCAATGGTATCTGTATAAACATGGAAATATCTACACCGATATCTGTTTAAACATGGAAATATCTACACCGCTATCTACATAAACATGGAAATAAATACACTGTTTTTGGTATAAACATGGAAATATCCCCACCGCTATCTCTGTAAACATGGAAATATCTACACCGCTATCTGTATAAACATGGAAATATTTACATCACTATCTGTATAAACATGGAAATATTTACACCGCTATCTGTATAAACGTGGATATATCTACACGGCTATCTCTATAAACATGGAAATATCAACACCACTGTCTGTATAAATCTGAAAATATCTACACCGCTATCTCTATAAACATAGAAATATCTACACCTCTGTCTGTATAAACATGGAAATAACTACAGCGATATCTGTATAAACATGCAAATATCTACACCGCTGTCTCTATAAACATGGAAATATCTACACTGCTATGTGTGTAAACATGGAAATATCTACACCAGTGTCTCTAAAAACATGGAAATATCTACACCGCTGTATCTATAAACATGCATATATCTACACCGTTGTCTCCATAAACTTGGAAATCTCCATACGGCTATCTCTATAAATGTGGAAATATCTACACCGCTGTCTCTATAAACATGGAAATATCTACACCGCTACCTCTATAAACGTGGAAATATCTACACCGGTGTCTCTGAAAACATGGAAATATTTACACCGCTATATGTATAAACTTGGAAATATCTACACCGCTATCTCTATAAATGTGGAAATATATACACCGCTATGAGTATAAACGTAGAAATATCTACACCGCCGTCTGTATAAACATGGAAATATCTACACCGCTATCTCTATAAACGTGGAAATATTTACACCGCTATCTTTATAAACACGGGAATATCTACACCGCTAACTGTATAAACGTGGAAATATCTACACTGCTATCTCTGTAAACGTGGAAATATCTACTCCAATTTCTGTATAAACATGGAAATATCTACACCGCTATCTCTGTAAATGTGTAAACATTTAAACCGTTATCTGTGTAAACATGGAAATATTTACACTGCTATCTCTATGAACATGGAAATATTTACAACGCTATCTGTATAAACACGGAAGTATCTCCACTGCTATCTGTATAAACATGGAAATATCTACACCGCTATCTGTATAAACATGGAAATACCAACACCGCTGTCTGTATAAACATGGAACTATCTCCACAGCTATCTGTATAAACATGGAAATATCTACACCGCTATCTGTATAAACGTGGAAATATCTACACCGATATCTGTATAAACATGGAAATATCTACACCGCTATCTGTATAAACATGGAAATATCTACATCACTATTTGCATAAACATGGAAATATCGCCACCGCTATCTCTATAAACATGCAAATATCTACACCGCTATCTTTATAAACATGGGAATATCTACACCTCTATCTGTATAAACATGGAATTATCTACGACACTATCTGAGTAAACATGCAAATATCTACACAGCTATCTGTGTAAACATGGAAATCTGTACACCACCATCCGTGTAAAGTTGGAAATATCTACACTGCAGTCTGTGCAATTATGGAAATAACTACATCGCTATCTGTATAAACATGGAAATATCTACAGCGCTATCTGCATAAATATGGAAATATCTACACCGCTATCTCTATAAACTTGGAAATGTCTACACCGTTATCTGCATAAACTTGGAAATATCTACTTGGCTATCTCTATAAACATGGAATTATCTACACCGCCATCTGTATAAACACGGAAATACCTTCACAGTCATCTCTATAAACACGGAAATATCTACACCACTATCTGTATAAACATGGAAATATCTACACTGCCATAAGTATAATCATGGAAATATCTACACAGCCGTCTCTATAAACATGGAAATATCTATACCTCCCTCTACATAAACATGGAAATATCTACACCGCTATCTGTGAAAAGATGGAAATACCTACACCGCAATCTGTGCAATTATGGTAATATCTACACCGCTATCTGTATAAACATGGAAATATCTACAGCGCTATCTGTATAAACATTGAAATATCTACAGCACTATCTGCATAAATACGGAAATATCTACACAGTCATCTGTAGAAACATGGAAATATCTACACAGCCATCTGAATAAACATGGAAATATCTACACAGCCATCTCTATAAACATGGAAATATCTACACTGCTATCTGTATAAACATGGAAATAGCCACACCACTGTGTGTGTAAACATGGAAATACCTTCACCGTTATCTGTATAAAAAAGAAAATATCTACAGAGCTATCTATATAAACATTGAAATATCTCCAACGATATCTGTATAAACATGGAAATATCTACCCCGATATCTGTTTAAACACGGAAATATCTACACCGCTATCTACATGAACATGGAAATATCTACACCGCTTTCTGTATAAACATGGAAATATCCCCACCGCTATCTCTATAACCATGGAAATAACTACACCGCTGTCTGTATAAACATGGAAATATTTACACCACTCTCTCTATAAACATGGAAATATTTACACCGCTATCTGAATAAACGTGAATATATCTACACCGCTATCTCTATAAACATGGAAATATCTACACCACTGTCTGTATAAACCTGAAAATATCTACACCGCTATCTCTATAAAAATAGAAATATCTACACCGCTGTCTGTATAAACATGGATATATCTACACTGCTATGTGTATAAACATGGAAATCTCTACACCGCTGTCTCTAAAAACATGGAAATATCTACACTGCTATGTGTATAAACATGCAAATATCTACACCGCTGTCTCTATAAACATGGAAATATCTACACTGCTATGTGAATAAACATGGAAATATCTACACCGCTGTCTCTAAAAACATGGAAATATCTACACCGCTGTATCCATTTATACACCTCCATCTCTATAAACATGGAAAAATCTACACCACCATCTATATAAACAAGGAAATATCTACACCGCTATCTGTATAAATATGGAAATACCTACAACGCTATCTCTATAAACATGGAAATATCTACACTGCCATCAGTATAAACACGGAAATATCAACATGGCTATCTCTATAAACATGGAAATATCTACACCGCCATCTGTACAAACATGGAAATATCTACATCGCTATGTCTATAAACATGGAAATATCTGCACTGCCATCTGTAAAAACATGGAAATACGTATACAGTCATCTGTATAATCATGGAAATATCTACAATGCCATCTGTATACACATGGAAATATCTACACAGCCATCTGTATAAAGATGGAAACATCTACACTGCCATCTGTGTGAATAAGGAAATATCTACAATGCCATCTGTATAAAGATATAAATATATGCATCGCGAGCTGTAAAAACATGGAAATATCTACATCGCTATCTGTATAAACATGGAAATAACAACACCGCTATCGGTATAAACATGGAAATATCTACAACGCCGTCTATATAAACATGGAAATATCTACACCGCTATGTCTATAAACATGGAAATACCTACACCGCTATCTCTATAAACATGGAAATATCTACACCGCTATCTGTATAAACATGGAAATATCTACACCACCATCTATATAAACATGGAAATATCTACACCGCCATCTGTATAAACATCAAAATACCTATACAGTCATCTGTGTAAACATGGAAATATCTACACCACCATCTGTATAAACATGGAAATATCTTCAATGCCATCTGTATACACATGGAAATACCTACACCTCAATCTGTGTATAGATGGGAACATCAACACCGCCATCTGTACAAACATGGAAATATCTACACTGCTATCTCTATAAGCATGGAATTATCTACACTGCGGACTGTAAACATGGAAATATCTACACCGGTATCTGTATAAACATGGAAATATCTACACCATGATCTGTATAAACATGGAAATATATACACCGCTATCTGTATAAACATGGAAATATCTGCACCGCTATCTTTATAAACATGGAAATATCTACAAAGACATCTGTATAAACATGGAAATACCTACACAGTCATGTGTAGGAACATTTAAATATCTACACTGCCATCTGTATAAACATAGAAATATCTACAAAGCCCTCTGTATAAATATGGAAATATCTGCATAGGCACCTGTGTAAACATGGAAATATCTGCACCGCTATCTGTATAAAAATGGAAATAACTACACCGCCATCTGTATAAACAGGGAAATATCTACACCTACATCTGAATAAACATGGAAATATCTACACCGCTATCTTTATAAACGTGGGAATATCAACACTTCCATCTGTATGAACATGGAATTATCTACAACTCGATCTGTGTAAACATGGAAATATCTACACAGCTATCTGTGTAAACATGGAAATCTGTACACCACCATCCGTGTAAAGATGGAAATATCTACCCCGCACTCTGTGCAATTATGGAAATATCTACAACGCTATCTGTAAAAACATGGAAATATCTACACCGCTATCTGTATAAACATGGAAATATCTACAGCGCTATCTGCATAAATATGGAAATTTCTACACCGCTAACTCTATAAACTTGGAAATGTCTACACCGTTATCTGCATAAACTTGGAAATATCTACTTGGCTATCACTATAAACATGGAATTATCTACACCGCCATCTGTATAAACACGGAAATAACTTCACAGTCATCTGTTTAAACACGGAAATATCAACACCACTATCTGTATAAACATGGAAATATCTACACTGCCATCAGGATAATCATGGAAATATCTACACAGCCGTCTCTATAAACATGGAAATATCTACACCTCCATCTGTATAAACATGGAAATATCCACACCGCTATCAGTGAAAAGATGGAAATATCTACACCGCAATCTGTGCAAAGATGGAAATATCTACACGACTATCTGTGTAAACCTGGAAATATCTACACCGAAATCTGTGCAAAGATGGAAATAGCTACACCGCTCTCTGTGTAAACAAGGAAATATCTACACCTCTATCTGTGTAAACATGGAAATATCTACACCGCTATCTGTATAAACATGGAAATATCTACGCCGCCATCTGTATAAACAGGGAAATATCTACACCTACATCTGAATAAACATAGAAATATCTACACCGCTATCTGTATAAATATGGAAATATCTACACTGCTATCTCTATAAACATGGAAATATCACCACCGCTATCTGTATAAAAATGGAAATGTCTGTACCGCTATCTGTAAAACCTGGAAATATATACACCGCAGTCTGTATAAATATGGATATATCTCCACCGCTATCTGTATAAAAATGGAAATATCTCCACCACTATCTCTATAAACATGGAAATGTCTACACCCCTATCTATGTAAACATGGAAATACCTTCATGGCTATCTCTATAAACATGGAAATATCTACACAGACATCAGTATAAACATGGAAATATCTACACAGTCATCTGTATGAACATGGAAATATCTACACAGTCATCTGTATAAATATGGAAATATCTACACAGACATCTGTATAAACATGGAAATATATACACATCCATCTCTATAAACATGGAAATATCTACACTGTTATCTGTATAAACATGGAAATAGCCACACCACTGTCTGTATAAACATGGAAATAACTTCACTGTTATCTGTATAAACAAGGAAATATCTACAGAGCTTTCTGTATAAACATTGAAATATCTCCAACGATATCTGTATAAACATGGAAATATCTACACCGATATCTCTTTAAACATGGAAATATCTACACCGCTTTCTGTATAAACATGAAAATATCCCCACCGCTATCTCTATAAACATGGAAATGTCTGCACCGCTATCTCTATAAACATGGAAGTATTTACACCACTATCTGTATAAACATGGAAATATTTACACCGCTATCTGTATAAACGTGGATATATCTACACCGATATCTCTATAAACACGGAAATATCTACACAACTGTCTGTATAAACCTGAAAATATCTACACCGCTATCTGTATAAACATGGAATTATCTACAACACTATCTGTGTAAACATTGAAATATCTACACAGCTATCTGTGTAAACATGGAAATCTGTACACCACCATCCGTGTAAAGATGGAAATATCTACACCGCCATCTGTGCAATTATGGAATTATCTACACCGCTATCTGTATAAACATGGAAATATCTACACCGCTATCTGTATAAACATGGAAATATCTACAGCGCTATCTGCATAAATATGGAAATATCTACAACGCTATCTCTATAAACTTGGAAATGTCTACATCGTTATCTGCATAAACTTGGAAATATCTTCTTGGCTATCTCTATTAACATGGAATTATCTACACCGCCATCTGTATAAACACGGAAATACCTTCACAGTCATCTCTATAAACACGGAAATATCTACACCACTATCTGTAAAAACATGGAAATATCTACACTGCCATCAGCATAATAATGGAAATATCCACACAGCCATCTCTATAAACATGGAAATATCTACACCTCCATCTGTATAAACATGGAAATATCTACACCGCTATCTGTGAAAAGCTGGAAATATCTACATGGCAATCTGTGCAAAGATGGAAATATCTACACGACTATCTGTGTAAACCTGGAAATATCTACACCGCAATCTGTGCAAAGATGGAAATAGCTACACCGATCTCTGTGTAAACATGGAAATATCTACACCTACATCTGAATAAACATTCAAATATCTACACCGCTATCTGTATAAACATGGAAATATCTACGCCGCCATCTGTATAAACAGGGAAATATCTACACCTACATCCTAATAAACATGGAAATATCTACACTGCTATCTGTATAAATATGGAAATATCTACACCGCTATCTTTATAAACATGGAAATATCTCCACCGCTATCTGTATAAAAATGGAAATATCTGTACCGCTATCTGTAAAACCTGGAAATATATACACCGCAGTCTGTATAAACATGGATATATCTCCACCGCTATGTGTATGAACATGGAAATATCTCCAACACTATCTCTATAAAAATGGAAATGTCTACAAACCTATCTGTGTAAACATGGACATATCTTCATGGCTATCTCTAGAAACATGGAAATATCTACACAGACCTCTGTATAAACATGGAAATATCTACACAGCCATCGCTATAAACATGGAAATATCTACACTGCTATCTGCATAAACATGGAAATAACCACACAACTGTCTGTGTAAACATGGAAATACCTTCACCGTTATCTGTATAAACAAGGAATTATCTACAGAGCTATCTGTATAAACACTGAAATATCTCCAATGATATCTGTATAAACATGGAAATATCTACACCGATATCTGTTTAAACATGGAAATATCTACACCGCTATCTACATAAACATAGAAATAACTACACCGCTTTTTGTATAAACATGGAAATATCCCCACCGCTATCTCTATAAACATGGAAATATCTACACCGCTATCTGTATAAACATGGAAATATTTACACCACTATCTGTATAAACATGGAAATATTTACACCGCTATTTGTATAAACGTGGATATATCTACACCGCTATCTCTATAAACATGGAAATATCTACACCACTGTCTGTATAAACCTGAAAATATCTACACCGCTATCTCTATAAACGTAGAAATATCTACACCGCTGTGTGTATAAACATGGAAATATCTACAATGCTATGTGTATAAACATGGAAATATCTACACCTCCATCTGTATAAACATGGAAATATCTACACCACTATCTGTGAAAAGATGGAAATATCAACGCCGCAATCTGTGCAAAGACGGAAATATCTAAACGAAGATCTCTGTAAACCTGGAAATATCCACACCGAAATCTGTGCAAAGATGGAGATATCTACACTGCTGTCTGTGTAAACATGGAAATATCTACACCGCTATCTGTATAAAGATGGAAATATCTACACCGCTATCTGTATAAACAGGGAAATATCTACACCTACATCTGAATAAACATGGAAATATCTACACCGCTATCTGTATAAATATGGAAATATCTGCACCGCTATCTCTATAAACATGGAAATACCTCCACCGCTATCTGTATAAAAATGGAAATATCTGTACCGCTATCTGTAAAACCTGGAAATATGTACACCGCAGTCTGTATAAACATGGATATATCTCCACCGCTATCTGTATAAACATGGAAATATCTCCACCAGTATCTCTATAAACATGGAAATGTCTACACCCCAATCTGTGTAAACATGGAAATATCTTCATGGCTATCTCTATAAACATGGAAATATCTACACAGACATCGGTATAAACATGGAAATACCTACAAACTCATCTCTATAAACATGGAAATATCTACACAGACATCTGTATAAACATGGAAATATCTACACAGACATCTGTATAAACATGGAAATATCTACACAGCCATCGCTATTAACATGGAAATATCTACTCTGCTATCTATATAAACATAGTAATAGCCACACCACTGTCTGTGTAAACATGGAAATACCTTCACCGTTATCTGTATAAACAAGGAAATATCTACAGAGCTATCTGTATAAACATTGAAATATCTCCAACGGTATCTGTATAAACATGGAAATATCTACACCGATATCTGTTTAAACATGGAAATATCTACACCGCAATCTACATAAACATGGAAAAAACTACACCGCTTTTTGTATAAACATGGAAATATCCCCACCGCTATCTCTGTAAACATGGAAATATCTACACCGCTATCTGTATATACATGGATATATCAACATCACTATACTATCTGTATAAACATGGAAATACCTCCACTGCTATCTCTACAAACATGGAAATATCTACACCGCTATCTTTATAAACATGGGAATATCTACATCTCTATCTGTATAAACATGGAATTATCTACAACACTATCTGTGTAAACATGGAGATATCTACACAGCTATCTGTGTAAACATGGAAATCTGTACACCAACATCCGTGTAAAGATGGAAATGTCTACACCGCAATCTGTGCAATTATGGAAATATCTACACCGCTATCTGTATAAACATGGAAATATCTACACCGCTATCTGTATAAACATGGAAATAACTACAGTGGTATCTGCATAAATATGGAAATATCTACACCGCTATCTCTATAAACTTGGAAATGTCTACACCATTATCTGCATAAACTTGGAAAGGTCTACTTGGCTATCTCTATAAACATGGAATTATCTACACGGCCATCTGTATAAACACGGAAATACCTTCACAGTCATCTGTATAAACACGGAAATATCAACACCACTATCTGTATAAACATGGAAATATCTACATTGCCATCAGGATAATCATGGAAATATAAACACAGCCGTCTCCATAAACATGGAAATATCTACACCTCCATCAGTATAAACACACCGCTATCTGTGAAAAGATGGAAATATCTACACCGCAATCTGCGCAAAGACGGAAATATCTACATGAAGATCTGTGTAAACCTGGAAATATCTACACCGCAATCTGTGCAAAGATGGAGATAACTACACTGCTGTCTGTGTAAATATGGAAATATCTACACCGCTATCTGTATAAACATGGAAATATCTATGCCGCCATCTGTATAAACAGGGAAATATCTACACCTACATCTGAATAAACATGGAAATATCTACACCGCTATCTGTATAAACATGGAAATATCTACACCGCTATCTCTATAAACATGGAAATACCTCCACCGCTATCTGTATAAAAATGGAAATATCTGTACCGCTATGTGTAAAACCTGGAAATATGTACACCGCAGTCTGTATAAACATGGATATATCTCCACCGCTATCTGTATAAACATGGAAATATCTCCACCACTATCTCTATAAACATGGAAATGTCTACACCCCTATCTGTGTAAACATGGAAATATCTTCATGGCTATCTCTATAAACATGGAAATATCTACACAGACATCGGTATAAACATGGAAATACCTACACACTCATCTCTATAAACATGGAAATATCTACACAGACATCTGTATAAACATGGAAATATCTACACAGACATCTGTATAAACATGGAAATATCTACACTGCTATCTGTATAAACATGGAAATAGCCACACCACTGTCTGTATAAATCTTCACCGTTATCTGTATAAACAAGGAAATATCTACAGAGCTATCTGTATAAACATTGAAATATCTCCAATGGTATCTGTATAAACATGGAAATATCTACACCGATATCTGTTTAAACATGGAAATATCTACACCGCTATCTACATAAACATGGAAATAAATACACTGTTTTTGGTATAAACATGGAAATATCCCCACCGCTATCTCTGTAAACATGGAAATATCTACACCGCTATCTGTATAAACATGGAAATATTTACATCACTATCTGTATAAACATGGAAATATTTACACCGCTATCTGTATAAACGTGGATATATCTACACGGCTATCTCTATAAACATGGAAATATCAACACCACTGTCTGTATAAATCTGAAAATATCTACACCGCTATCTCTATAAACATAGAAATATCTACACCTCTGTCTGTATAAACATGGAAATAACTACAGCGATATCTGTATAAACATGCAAATATCTACACCGCTGTCTCTATAAACATGGAAATATCTACACTGCTATGTGTGTAAACATGGAAATATCTACACCAGTGTCTCTAAAAACATGGAAATATCTACACCGCTGTATCTATAAACATGCAAATATCTACACCGTTGTCTCCTTAAACTTGGAAATCTCTATACGGCTATCTCTATAAATGTGGAAATATCTACACCGCTGTCTCTATAAACATGGAAATATCTACACCGCTACCTCTATAAACGTGGAAATATCTACACCGGTGTCTCTGAAAACATGGAAATATTTACACCGCTATATGTATAAACTTGGAAATATCTACACCGCTATCTCTATAAATGTGGAAATATATACACCGCTATGAGTATAAACGTAGAAATATCTACACCGCCGTCTGTATAAACATGGAAATATCTACACCGCTATCTCTATAAACGTGGAAATATTTACACCGCTATCTTTATAAACACGGGAATATCTACACCGCTAACTGTATAAACGTGGAAATATCTACACTGCTATCTCTGTAAACGTGGAAATATCTACTCCAATTTCTGTATAAACATGGAAATATCTACACCGCTATCTCTGTAAATGTGTAAACATTTAAACCGTTATCTGTGTAAACATGGAAATATTTACACTGCTATCTCTATGAACATGGAAATATTTACAACGCTATCTGTATAAACACGGAAGTATCTCCACTGCTATCTGTATAAACATGGAAATATCTACACCGCTATCTGTATAAACATGGAAATACCAACACCGCTATCTGTATAAACATGGAACTATCTCCACAGCTATCTGTATAAACATGGAAATATCTACACCGCTATCTGTATAAACGTGGGAATATCTACACCGATATCTGTATAAACATGGAAATATCTACACCGCTATCTGTATAAACATGGAAATATCTACATCACTATTTGCATAAACATGGAAATATCGCCACCGCTATCTCTATAAACATGCAAATATCTACACCGCTATCTTTATAAACATGGGAATATCTACACCTCTATCTGTATAAACATGGAATTATCTACGACACTATCTGAGTAAACATGCAAATATCTACACAGCTATCTGTGTAAACATGGAAATCTGTACACCACCATCCGTGTAAAGTTGGAAATATCTACACTGCAGTCTGTGCAATTATGGAAATAACTACATCGCTATCTGTATAAACATGGAAATATCTACAGCGCTATCTGCATAAATATGGAAATATCTACACCGCTATCTCTATAAACTTGGAAATGTCTACACCGTTATCTGCATAAACTTGGAAATATCTACTTGGCTATCTCTATAAACATGGAATTATCTACACCGCCATCTGTATAAACACGGAAATACCTTCACAGTCATCTCTATAAACACGGAAATATCTACACCACTATCTGTATAAACATGGAAATATCTACACTGCCATAAGTATAATCATGGAAATATCTACACAGCCGTCTCTATAAACATGGAAATATCTATACCTCCCTCTACATAAACATGGAAATATCTACACCGCTATCTGTGAAAAGATGGAAATACCTACACCGCAATCTGTGCAATTATGGTAATATCTACACTGCTATCTGTATAAACATGGAAATATCTACAGCGCTATCTGTATAAACATTGAAATATCTACAGCACTATCTGCATAAATACGGAAATATCTACAATGCCATCTGTATACACATGGAAATATCTACACAGCCATCTGTATAAAGATGGAAACATCTACACTGCCATCTGTGTGAATAAGGAAATATCTACAATGCCATCTGTATAAAGATATAAATATATGCATCGCGAGCTGTAAAAACATGGAAATATCTACATCGCTATCTGTATAAACATGGAAATAACAACACCGCTATCGGTATAAACATGGAAATATCTACAACGCCGTCTATATAAACATGGAAATATCTACACCGCTATGTCTATAAACATGGAAATACCTACACCGCTATCTCTATAAACATGGAAATATCTACACAGCTATCTGTATAAACATGGAAATATCTACACCACCATCTATATAAACATGGAAATATCTACACCGCCATCTGTATAAACATCAAAATACCTATACAGTCATCTGTGTAAACATGGAAATATCTACACCACCATCTGTATAAACATGGAAATATCTTCAATGCCATCTGTATACACATGGAAATACCTACACCTCAATCTGTGTATAGATGGGAACATCAACACCGCCATCTGTACAAACATGGAAATATCTACACTGCTATCTCTATAAGCATGGAATTATCTACACTGCGGACTGTAAACATGGAAATATCTACACCGGTATCTGTATAAACATGGAAATATCTACACCATGATCTGTATAAACATGGAAATATATACACCGCTATCTGTATAAACATGGAAATATCTGCACCGCTATCTTTATAAACATGGAAATATCTACAAAGACATCTGTATAAACATGGAAATACCTACACAGTCATGTGTAGGAACATTTAAATATCTACACTGCCATCTGTATAAACATAGAAATATCTACAAAGCCCTCTGTATAAATATGGAAATATCTGCATAGGCATCTGTGTAAACATGGAAATATCTGCACCGCTATCTGTACAAAAATGGAAATAACTACACCGCTGTCTCTATAAACATGGAAATATGTACACCGCTATGTGTATAAACATGGAAATATCTCCACTGCTCTCTGTATAAAAATGGAAATATCTCCACCGTTATCTGTATAAACATGGAAATATCTACAGCGCCATCTCTATAAACACTGAAATATCTACACTGCCATCTGTAAAAATATGGAAATATCTACACCGCCAACTGTATAAACATGGAAATATCTACACCACCATCTGTATAAACATGGAAATACCAACAATACCATCTGTATACACATGGAAATATCTACACCGCTATCTCTATAAATATGGAAATATCTACACCGCCATCTCTATAAACATGAAAATATCTACACTGCCATCTCTATAAAGATGGAATTATCTACTCCGCCATGTGTATAAACACGGAAATATCTTCACCACAATCTGTGTAAACATGGAAATACCTACACCGCTATCTGTATAAACATGGAAATATCTAAACCGCCATCTGCATGCCCTTGGAAATATCTACGCCGCCATCTGTATAAACATGGAAATATCTACACGGCCATCTGTGTATACATGGAAATATCAACACCGCCATCTGTACAAACATGGAAATATCTACATCGCTATCTCTATAAACATGGAAATATCTGCACTGCCATCAGTGAAAACATGGAAATACGTATACAGTCATCTGTATAAACATGGAAATATCTATAATGCCATCTGTATACACATGGAAATATCCACACAGCCATCTGTAGAAACATGTAAATATCTATACTGCTATCTCTATAAACACTGAAATATCTACACCGCCATCTCAATAAACCTGGAAATATCTACACTGCCATCTCCATAAACATGGAACTACCTACTCCGCCATCTGTATAAACATGGAAACATCTACAACGCCATCTGTGTGAATAAGGAAATATCTACAATGCCATCTGTATAAAGATATAAATATCTGCATCGCGAGCTGTATAAACATGGAAATATCCACATCGCTATCTGTATAAACATGGAAATACCAACACCGCTATCGGTATAAACATGGAAATATCTACAACGCCATCTATATAAACATGGAAATATCTACACAGCTATGTGTATAAACATGGAAATAACTACACCGCTATCTCTATAAACATGAAATATCTACACCGCTATCTGTATAAACATGGAAATATCTACACCACCATCTATATAAACATGGAAATATCTACACCGCCATCTGTATAAACATGGAAATATCTACAATGTCATCTGTAGAAAGATGGAAATATCTACACCACAATCTGTGTAAACATGGAAATATCTACACCGATATCTGTAAAAACATGGAAATATCTTCACCGCTATCTGTACAAACATGGAAATATTTACACCGCGATCTGTATAAACATGGAAATATCTACACCGCAATCTGTATAAACATGGAAATATCTACACCGCAGTCTGTATAAACAAGGAAATATCTACAGAGCTATTACCATAAACGTGGAAATATCTACACCGCCATCTGTATAAACATGGAAATACCTACAAAGTAATCTGTATAAACATGGAAATATCTACACAGCCATCTGTATAAACATGGAAATATCTACACAGCCATCTGTATATACGTGGAAATACCTACACCGCTATCTGTATAAACATGGAAATAACTACACCGCTATTTGTATAAACAAGTAAATATCTACACCGTGATCTGTATAAACATGGAAATATCTACACCGCCATCACTATAAACATGGAAATATCTACACCGCTCTCTGTATAAACATGGAAATATCCACACGGCTATCCCTGTTAACATAGAAAAATCAACACCGCTATCTCTATGAACATGGAAATATCTACACTGCCAACTCTGTAAACATGGAAATATCTACACCACGATCAGTATAAACCTGGAAATATCTACAACGCTATCTGTATAAACATGGAAATATCTCCACTGCTATCTCTATAAACATCGAAATATCTACACCGCCATCTGTATAAACATGGAAATAACTTCACTGCTATCTGTATAAACATGGAAATATATACACCACCATCTACATATCCATGGACATATCTGCGCCGCCATCAGTATAAACATGGAAATATCTACACGGTCATCTGTGTATAGATGGAAATATCAACACCGCCATCTGTACAAACATGGAAATATCTGCACCGCTATCTGTATAACCATGGAAATATCTACACCGCAGTCTGTATAAACATGGAAATACCTACACCGCTATCTCTATAAACATGGAAATATCTACACCGTGATCTGTATAAACATGGAAATATTTACACCGCTATCTGTATAAACATGGAAATATCTACACCACCATCTATATAAGCATGGAAATATCTACACCGCCAACTGTATAAACATGGAAATATCTACAATGCCATCTGTAGAAAGATGGAAATATCTACACCGCAATCTGAGTAAACATGGAAATATCTACACCGGTATCTGTAAAAACATGGAAATATCTACACCGCTATCTGTATAAACATGGAAATATCTACACCGCGATCTGTATAAACATGGAAATATCTACACCGCAATCTGTATAAACATGTAAACATCTACACCGCAATCTGTATAAACATGGAAATACCTACACCGCTATCTCTATAAACATGGAAATATCTACACCGTGATCTGTATAAACATGGAAATATTTACACCGCTATCTGTATAAACATGGAAATATCTACACCACCATCTATATAAGCATGGAAATATCTACACCGCCAACTGTATAAACATGGAAATATCTACACAGCCATCTGTATAAACATGGAAATATCTACACAGCCATCTGTATATACGTGGAAATATCTACACCGCTATCTGTATAAACATGGTAATATCTACACCACCATCTATATAAACATGGAAATATCTACACCGCCATCTATATAAACATGGAAATATCTACAATGCCATCTGTAGAAAGACGGAAATATCTACCACGCAATCTGTGTAAACATGGAAATATCTACACCGATATCTGTAAAAACATGGAAATATCTACACAGCTATCTCTATAAACATGGAAATATCTGCACCGCTATCTGTATAAACATGGAAATATCTACACCGCGATCTGTATAAACATGGAAATATCTACACCGCTATCTGCATAAACATGGAAATATCTACACAGCTATCTCTATAAACATGGAAATATCTACACCGCCATCTGTATAAACATGGAAATATTTACACAGCCATCAATATAAACATGGAAATATCTACACAGCCATCTGTATACACATGGAAATATCTACACCGCTATCTGAATAAACATGGAAATAACTACACCGCTATTTGTAAAAACAAGCAAATAACTACACCGTGATCTGTATAAACATGGAAATACCTACACCGCCATCTCTATAAACATGGAAATATCTACATCCCTATCTGTATAAACATGGAAATATCCACACCGCTATCTCTATAAACATGGAAAAATCAACACCGCTATCTCTATGAACATGGAAGTATCTACACTGCCGTCTCTATAAACTTGGAAATATCTACACCACGATCAGTATAAACATGGAAACATCTACACCGCTATCTGTATAAACATGGAAATATCTCCACTGCTATCTATATAAACATTGAAATAACTACCCCGCCGTCTGTATAAACATGGAAATACTTACAAAGTTATCTGTATAAACATAGAAATATCTACACCGCCATCTGTATAAACATGGAAATATCTACACAGCAATGTGTATAAACATGGAAATATCTACACCGCTACCTGTATAAACATGGTAATATCTACACCACCATCTATATAAACATGGAAATAACTACACCGCTATCTGTATAAACATGGCAATATCTACACCACCATCTACATATCCATGGAAATATCTGCGCCGCCATCTGTATAAACATGGAAATATCTACACGGTCATCTGTGTATAGATGGAAATATCAACACCGCCATCTGTACAAACATGGAAATATCTGCACCGCTATATGTATAACTATGGAAATATCTCCACCGTGGTCTGTATAAACATGGAAATATCTACGCCGCTATCTGCATAAACATGGAAATATCTACACCGCTATCTCTATAAACATGGAAATATCTACACCGTGATCTGTATAAACATGGAAATATTTACACCGCTATCTGTATAAACATGGAAATATCTACACCGCTATCTGTATAAACATGGAAATATCTACACAGCGATCTGTATAAACATGGAAATATCTACACCGTGATCTGTATAAACATGGAAATATCTTCACCACAATCTGTATAAACATGGAAATATCTACACCGCTACCTGTATAAACATGGTAATATCTACACCACCATCTATATAAACATGGAAATATCTACACCGCCATCTGTATAAACATGGAAATATCTACAATGCCATCTGTAGAAAGATGGAAATATCTACACCGCAATCTGTGTAAACATGGAAATATCTACACCGCTATCTGTAAAAACATGGAAATATCTACACCGCTATCTGTATAAACAGGGAAATATCTTCACCGCGATCTGTATAAACATGGAAATATCTACACAGTGATCTGTATAAACATGGAAACATCTAAACCACTATCTGTATAAACATGGAAATATCTACACAGCTATCTCTATAAACATGGAAATATCTACACCGCCATCTGTATAAACGTGGAAATAGCTACAAAGTCATATGTATAAACATGGAAATATCTACACAGCCATCTGTATAAGCATGGAAAAATCCACACCGCTATCTCTATAAACTTGGAAAAATCAACACCGCTATCTCTATGAACATGGAAATATCTACACCGCCATCTCTATAAACATGGAAATATCTACACCACGATCAGTATAAACATGGAAATATCTCCACTGCTATCTCTATAAACATCGAAATATCTACACCACCATCTGTATAAACATGGAAATACTTACAAAGTTATTTGTATATACATGGAAATATCTACACCGCCATCTGTAAAAACCTGGAAATGTCTACACAGCCATGTGTATATACATGGAAATATCTACACCGCTATCTATATAAACATGGAAATAACTACACCGCCATCTGTATAAACAAGCAAATACCTACACCGTGATCTGTATAAACATGGAAATATCTACACCGCTATCTCTATATACATGGAAATATCTACACCGCGATCTGTATAAACATGGAAATATCTACACCGCTATCTCTATAAACATGGAAATATCTACACCGTGATCTGTATAAACATGGAAATATTTACACCGCAATCTGTATAAACATGGAAATTTCTACACCGATATCTGTATAAGTATGGAAATATCTACACCGCTATCTCTATAAACATGGAAATATCTACACCGCCATCTGTATAAACATCGAAATACCTATACAGTCATCTGTGTAAACATGGAAATAACTACACCACCATCTGTATAAACATGGAAATATCTTCAATGCCATCTGTATACAAATGGAAATACCTACAGGGCAATCTGTGTATAGATGGGAACATCAACACCGCCATCTGTACAAACATGGAAATATCTACACTGCTATCTCTATAAACCTGTAAATATCTACACTGTGGTCTGTATAAACATGGAAATATCTACACCGGTATCTGTATAAACATGGAAATATCTTCACCATTATCTGTATAAACATGGATATATATACACCGCTATCTGTATAAACATGGAAATATCTGCACCGCTATCTCTATAAACATGGAAATATCTACAAAGACATCTGTATAAACATGGAAATACCTACACAGTCATGTGTAGGAACATTTAAATATCTACACTGCCATCTGTATAAACATAGAAATATCTACAAAGCCCTCTGTATAAATATGGAAATATCTGCATAGGCATCTGTGTAAACATGGAAATATCTGCACCGCTATCTGTATAAACATGGAAATAACCACACCGCTGTCTCTATAAACATGGAAATATGTACACCGCTATGTGTATAAACATGGAAGTATCTCCACTGCTCTCTGTATAAACATGGAAATATCTTCACCGTTATCTGTATAAACATGGAAATATCTACAGCGCCATCTCTATAAACATTGAAATATCTACACTGCCATCTGTAAAAACATAGAAATATCTACACCGCCAACTGTACAAACATGGAAATATCCACACCACCATCTGTATAAACATGGAAATACCTACAATACCATCTGTATAAACATGGAAATATCTACACCGCCATCTGCATGCCCATGGAAATATCTACGGAGCCATCTGTATAAACATGGAAATATCTACACCGCCATCTGTGTATACATGGAAATATCAACACTGCCATCTGTACAAACATGGAAATATCTACATCGCTATCTCTATAAACATGGAAATATCTGCACTGCCATCTGTAAAAACATGGAAATACATATACAGTCATCTGTATAAACATGGAAATATCTACAATGTCATCTGTATACACATGGAGAAATCTACACAGCCATCTGTAGAAACATGTAAATATCTAAACTGCTATCTCTATAAACATTGAAATATCTACATTGCCATCTCAATAAACATGGAAATATCTACACTGCCATCTCCATAAACATGGAACTAACTACTCCACCATCTGTACAAACATGGAAACATCTACACTGCCATCTGTGTGAATAAGGAAATATCTACAATGCCATCTGTATAAAGATATAAATATCTGCATCGCGAGCTGTATAAACATGGAAGTATCTACATCGCTATCTGTATAAACATGGAAATACCAACACCGCTATCGGTATAAACATGGAAATATCTACAACGCCATCAATATAAACATGGAAATATCTACACCGCTATGTCTATAAACATGGAAATACCTACACCGCTATCTCTATAAACATGGAAATATCTACACCGATATCTGTATAAACATGGAAATATCTACACCACCATCTATATAAACATGGAAATATCTACACCGCCATCTGTATAAACATGGAAATATCTACAAAGCCATCTGTAGAAAGATGGAAATATCTACACCGCAATCAGTGTAAACATGGAAATATCTACACCGCCATCTCTATAAACTTGGAAATATCTACACCCCTATCTGTATAAACATGGAAATATCCACATCGCTATCTTTGTAAACATGGAAAAATCAACACCGCTATCTCTATGAACATGGAAATATCTACACCGCCATCTCTGTAAACATGGAAATATCTACACCACGATCAGTATAAACATGGAAATATCTACACCGCCATCTGTATAAACATGGAAATACTTACAAAGTTATGTGTATAAACATGGAAATATCTACACCGCCATCTGTATAAACATGGAAATATCTACACAGCCATGTGTATATACATGGAAATATCAACAACGCTATCTATATAAACATGGAAATAACTACTCGGCTATCTGTATAAACATGGAAATATCTACATGACCATCTACATATCCATGGAAATATCTGAGCCGCCATCTGTATAAACATGGAAATATCTACACGGTCATCTGTGTATAGATGGAAATATGAACACCGCCATCTGTACAAACATATAACTATCTGCACCGCTATCTGTATAACCATGGAAATATCTACACCGCAGTCTGTATAAACATGGAAATATCTACACCGCTATCTGTATAAACATGGAAATATCTACACCGCTATCTTTATAAACTTGGAAATATCTTCACCACGATCTGTATATACATGGAAATATCTACACCGCTATCTGTATAAACATGGTAATATCTACACCACGATCTATGTAAACATTGAAATATCTACACCGCCATCTATATAAACATGGAAATATCTACAATGCCATCTGTAGAAAGATGGAAATATCTACCCCGCGATCTGTATAAACATGGAAATATCTACACCGCGATCTGAATAAACATGGAAATATCTACACCGCAATCTGTATAAACATGGAAATATCTACAAAGCTATCTCCATAAACATGGAAATATCTACACCGCCATCTGTATAAACATGGAAATACCTACAAAGTAATCTGTATAAACATGGAAATATCTACACAGCCATCGGTATAAACATGGAAATATCTACACAGCCATCTGTATACACATGGAAATATCTACACTGCTATCTGTATAAACATGGAAATAACTACACCGCTATTTGTATAAACAAGCAAATATCTACACCGTGATCTGTATAAACATGGAAATATCTACACCGCCATCTCTATAAACATGGAAATATCTACACCCCAATCTGTATAAACATGGAAATATCTACAACGCTATCTCTATAAACATGGAAAAATCAACACCGCTATCTCTATGAACATGGAAGTATCTACACCGCCATCTCTATAAACTTGGAAATATCTACACCACGATCACTATAAACATGGAAACATCTACACCGCTATCTGTATAAACATGGAAATATCTCCACTGCTATCTCTATAAACATGGAAATATCTACACCGCCATCTGTATAAACATGGACATATCTACGCAGCCATGTGTATATACATGGAAATATCTACACCACTATCTATATAAACATGGAAATAATTAAACCGCTATCTCTATAAACATGGAAATATCTACACCACCATCTACATATCCATGGAAATACCTGCGCCGCCATCTGTATAAACATGGAAATATCTACACGGTCATCTGTGTATAGATGGAAATATCTACACCGCCATCTGTACAAACATGGAAATATCTGCACCACTACCTGTATAACCATGGAAATATCTACACCGCGGTCTGTATAAACATGGAAATATCTACACCGCTATCTGTATAAACATGGAAATATCTACACCGCTATCTCTATAAACATGGAAATATCTACACCGTGATCTGTATAAACATGGAAATATTTACGCCGATATCTGTATAAACATGGAAATTTCTACACCGTTATCTGTATAAATAGGGAAATATCTACACCGCTATCTGTATAAACATGGAAATATCTACACCGCTATCTTTATAAACATGGAAATATCTACACCGCGATCTGTATAAACATGGAAATATCCACACCGCGATCTGTATAAACATGGAAATATCTTCACCACAATCTGTATAAACATGGAAATATCTACACCGCTACCTGTATAAATATGGTAATATCTACACCACCATCTATATAAACATGGAAATATCTACACCGCCATCTGTATAAACATGGAAATATCTACAATGCCATCTGTAGAAAGATGGAAATATCTACACCGCAATCAGTGTAAACATGGAAATATCTACACCGCTATCTGTAAAGACATGGAAATATCTACACCGCTATCTGTATAAACCTGGAAATACCTTCACCGCGATCTGTATAAACATGGAAATATCTACACAGCGATCTGTCTAAACATGGAAACATCTAAACCGCTATCTGTATAAACATGGAAATATCTACACAGCTATCTCTATAAACATGGAAATAACTACACCGCCATCTGTATAAACGTGGAAATACCTACAAAGTCATATGTATAAACATGGAAATATCTACACAGCCATCTGTATAAACAAGGAAATATCTACACAGCCATCTGTGTATACATGGAAATATTTGCACCGCTATCTATATAAACATGGAAATAACTA
This sequence comes from Pan paniscus, assembly GCF_029289425.2. NCBI lineage: Eukaryota > Metazoa > Chordata > Mammalia > Primates > Hominidae > Pan > Pan paniscus. The sequence goes on from NC_073255.2 coordinate 126,973,343, forward strand.
CACCGTTATTTGTATAAACAAGGAAATATCTACACCGTGATCTGTATAAACATGGAAATATCCACACCCCTATCTGTATAAACATGGAAATATCCACACCGCTATCTCTATAAACATGGAAAAATCAACACAGCTATCTCTACAAACATGGAAATATCTACACCGCCATCTCTATAAACATGGAAATATCTACACCACGATCAGTATAAACATGGAAATATCTCCACTGCTATCTCTATAAACATGGAAATATCTACACCAGCATCTGTATAAACATGGAAATACTTACAAAGTTATCTGTATAAACATGGAAATTACACCGCCATCTGTAAAAACATGGAAATGTCTACACAGCCATGTGTATATACATGGAAATATCTACACCGCTATCTATATAAACATGGAAATAACTACACCGCCATCTGTATAAACAAGCAAATATCTACACCGTGATCTGTATAAATATGGAAATATCTACACCGCTATCTCTATAAACATGGAAATATCTATACCGTGATCTGTATAAACATGGAAATATCTACAATGCCATCTGTAGAAAGATGGAAATATATACCCCGCAATCTGTGTAAACATGGAAATATCTACACCGATATCTGTAAAAACATGGAAATATCTACACCGCTATCTGTATAAACATGGAAATATCTACACCGCGATCTGTATAAACATGAAAATATCTACACCTCTATCTGTATAAACATGGAAATATCTACACCACGATCTGTATAAACATGGAAATACCTACACCGCCATCTCTATAAACATGGAAATATCTACACCCCTATCTGTATAAACATGGAAATACCCACACTGCTATCTCTATAAACATGGAAAAATCAACACCGCTATCTCTATGAACATGGAAATATCTACACCGCCATCTCTATAAACATGGAAATATCTACACCACGATCAGTATAAACATGGAAATATCTACACCGCTATCTGTATAAACATGGAAATATCTCCACTGCTATCTCTATAAACATCGAAATATCTACACCGCCATCTGTATAAACATGGAAATACTTACAAAGTTATCTGTATAAACATGGAAATATCTACACCGCCATCTGTAAAAACATGGAAATATCTACACAGCCATGTGTATATACATGGAAATATCTACACCGCTATCTATATAAACATGGAAATAACTTCACTGCTATCTGTATAAACAAGCAAATATCTACACCGTGATCTGTATAAACATGGAAATATCTACACCGCTATCTCTATAAACATGGAAATATCTACACCGCCATCTGTATAAACATGGAAATACCTATACAGTCATCTGTGTAAACATGGAAATATCTACACCACCATCTGTATAAACATGCAAATATCTTCAATGCCATCTGTATACACATGGAAATACCTACACGGCAATCTGTGTATAGTTGGAAACATCAACACCGCCATGTGTACAAACATGGAAATATCTACACTGCTATCTCTATAAACATGGAAATATCTACACTGCGGTCTGTATAAACATGGAAATATCTACACCGGTATCTGTATAAACATGGAAATATCTACACCATGATCTGTATAAACATGGAAATATAAACACCGCTATCTGTATAAACATGGAAATATCTGCACCGCTATCTCTATAAATATGGAAATAACTACAAAGACATCTGTATAAACATGGAAATACCTACACAGTCATGTGTAGGAACATTTAAATATCTACATTGCCTTCTGTATAAACATAGAAATATCTACACAGCCCTCTGAATAAATATGGAAATATCTGCATAGGCATCTGTGTAAACATGGAAATATCTGCACCGCTATCTGTATAAACATGGAAATAACTACACCGCTGTCTCTATAAACATGGAAATATGTACACCGCTATGTGTATAAACATGGAAATATCTCCACTGCCATCTGTAAAAACATGGAAATATCTACACAGTCATTTGAATAAAGATGGAAATATCTTCACCACCATCTGTATAAACATGGAAATACCTGCAATATCATCTGTATACACATGGAAATATCTACACAGACATCTGTATAAATATGGAAATATCTACACCGCCATCTGTATAAACATGAAAATATCTACACTGCCATCTGTAGAAAGATGTTAATATCTACACCGCTATCTCTATAAATATGGAAATATCTACACTGCCATCTCCATAAACATGAAAATATCTACACTGCCATCTCCATAAAGATGGAGGTATCTACTCTGCCATGTGTATAAACACGGAAATATCTACACCACTATCTGTGTAAACATGGAAATATCTAAACCACTATCTGTTTAAACTTGGAAATATCTACAACGCCATCTGCATGTCCATGGAAATATCTACGCTGCCATCTGTATAAACATGGAAATATCTACACGGCCATCTGTGTATAGATGGAAATATCAACACCGCCATCTGTAGAAACATGGAAATATCTACACCTCTATCTCTATAAACATGGAAATATCTGCACTGCCATCTGTAAAAACATGGAAATACGTATACAGTCATCTGTATAAACATGGAAATATCTACAATGCCATCTGTAATACACATGGAAATATATACACAGCCATCTGTATATATATGTAAATATCTACACTGCTATCTCTATAAACATGGATATACCTACACCGCCATCTCTATAAACATGAAAATATCTACACTGCCATCTCCATAAACATGGAACTAACTACTCAGCCATCTGTATAAACATGGAAACATCTACACCGCCATCTGTGTGAATAAGGAAATATCTACAATGCCATCTGTATAAAGATATAAATATCTGCACCGCGAGCTGTATAAACATGGAAATATCTACATCGCTATCTGTATAAACGTGGAAATACTAACAACGCTGTCGGTATAAACATGGAAATATCTACAACGCCATCTATATAAACATGGAAATATCTACACCGCTAATCTATAAACATGGAAATACCTACAACGATATCTCTATGAACATGGAAATATCTACACCGCTATCTGTATAAACATGGAAATATCTACACCGCTATCTGTATAAACATGGAAATATCTACACCGCTATTTGTATAAACAAGCAAATATCTACACCGTGATCTGTATAAACATGGAAATATCTACACCGCCATCTCTAAAAACATGGAAATATCTACACACCTATCTGTATAAACGTGGAAATATCCACACTACTATCTCTATAAACATGGAAAAATAAACACCGCTATCTCTATGAACATGGAAATATCTACACTGCCATCTCTATAAACATGGAAATATCTACACCACGATCAGTATAAACATGGAAACACCTACACCGCTATCTGTATAAACATGGAAATACTTACAAAGTTATCTGTATAAACATGGATATATCTACACCGCCATCTGTATAAACATGGAAATATCTACACAGCCATGTGTATATACATGGAAATATCTACACCACTATCTATATAAACATGGAAATAACTACACCGCTATCTGTATAAACATGGAAATATCTACACCACCATCTAAATATCCATGGAAATATCTGTGCTGCCATCTGTACAAACATGGAAATATCTGCACAGCTATCTGTATAACCTTGGAAATATCTACACCGCGGTCTGTATAGAGATGGAAATATCTACACCGCTATCTGTATAAACATGCAAATATCTACACCGCTATCTCTATAAACATGGAAATATCTACACCGTGATCTCTATAAACATGGAAATATTTACTCCGCTATCTGTATAAACATGGAAATTTCTACACCGTTATCTGTATAAACATGGAAATATCTACACCGCTATCTCTATAAACATGGAAATATCTACACCGTGATCTGTATAAACATGGAAATATTTACACCGCTATCTGTATAAACATGGAAATGTCTACACTGTTATCTGTATAAATATGGAAATATCTACACCGCTATCTGTATAAACATGGAAATATCTACACCGCCATCTGTATAAACATGGAAATATCTACACCGCTATCTGTATAAACATGGAAATATCTACACCGCTATCTGTATAAACATGGAAATATCTACACCGCTATCTGTATAAACATGGAAATATCTACACCGCGATATGTATAAACATGGAAATATCTACACCGCGATCTGTATAAACATGGAAATATCTTCACCACAATCTGTATAAACATGGAAATATCTACACCGCTACCTGTATAAACATGGTAATATCTTCACCACCATCTATAAAAACATGGAAATATCTACACCGCCATCTGTATAAACATGGAAATATCTATAATGCCATCTGTATAAAGATGGAAATATCTACACCGCAATCTGTGTAAATGTGGAAATATCTACACCGCGATCTGTATAAACATGAAAATAACTACACCGCGATCTGTATAAACATGGAAATATCTACACCGTGATCTGTATAAACATGGAAACATCTACACCGCTATCTCTATAAACATGGAAATATCTACACAGCTATCTCTGTAAACATGGAAATATCTACACCGCCATCTGTATACACATGGAAATACCTACAAAGTCATCTGTATAAACATGGAAATATCTACACAGCCATCTGTATAAACATGGAAATATCTACACAGACATCTGTATATACATGGAAATATCTACACAGCTATATGTATAAACATGGAAATAACTACACCGCTATTTGTATAAACAAGGAAATATCTACACCGTGATCTGTATAAACATGGAAATATCTACACCGCCATCTCTATAAACATGGAAATATCTACACCCCTATCTGTATAAACATGGAAATATCCACACCGCTATCTCTATAAACATGGAAAAATCAACACTGCTATCTCTATGAACATGGAAATATCTACACCGCCATCTCTATAAACATGGAAATATCTACACCACGATCAGTATAAACATGGAAATATCTACACCGCTATCTGTATAAACATGGAAATATCTCCACTGCTATCTCTATAAACATCGAAATACCTACACCGCCATCTGTATAAACATGGAAATATCTACACCGCTATCTGTATAAACATGGAAATACCTTCACCGCGATCTGTATAAACATGGAAATATCTACACAGCGATCTGTATAAACATGGAAAGATCTAAACCGCTATCTGTATAAACATGGAAATATCTACACAGCTATCTTTATAAACATGGAAATAACTACACCGCCATCTGTATAAACGTGGAAATACCTACAAAGTCATATGTATAAACATGGAAATATCTACACAGCCATCTGTATAAACAAGGAAATATCTACACAGCCATCTGTATATACATGGAAATATTTGCACCGCTATCTATATAAACATGGAAATAACTACACCGTTATTTGTATAAACACGAAATATCTACACCGTGATCTGTATAAACATGGAAATATCCACACCCCTATCTGTATAAACATGGAAATATCCACACCGCTATCTCTATAAACATGGAAAAATCAACACCGCTATCTCTATGAACATGGAAATATCTACACCGCCATCTCTATAAACATGGAAATATCTACACCACGATCAGTATAAACATGGAAATATCTCCACTGCTATCTCTATAAACATGGAAATATCTACACCAGCATCTGTATAAACATGGAAATACTTACAAAGTTATCTGTATAAACATGGAAATTACACCGCCATCTGTAAAAACATGGAAATGTCTACACAGCCATGTGTATATACATGGAAATATCTACACCGCTATCTATATAAACATGGAAATAACTACACCGCCATCTGTATAAACAAGCAAATATCTACACCGTGATCTGTATAAACATGGAAATATCTACACCGCTATCTCTATAAACATGGAAATATCTATACCGCGATCTGTATAAACATGGAAATATCTACAATGCCATCTGCAGAAAGATGGAAATATATGCCCCGCAATCTGTGTAAACATGAAATATCTACACCGATATCTGTAAAAACATGGAAATATATACACTGCTATCTGTATAAACATGGAAATATCTACACCGCGATCTGTATAAACATGAAAATATCTACACCTCTATCTGTATAAACATGGAAATATCTACACCGCGATCTGTATAAACATGGAAATACCTACACCGCCATCTCTATAAACATGGAAATATCTACACCCCTATCTGTATAAACATGGAAACATCCACACTGCTATCTCTATAAACATGGAAAAATCAACACCGCTATCTCTATGAACATGGAAATATCTACACCGCCATCTCTATAAACATGGAAATATCTACACCACGATCCGTATAAACATGGAAATATCTACACCGCTATCTGTATAAACACGGAAATATCTCCACTGCTATCTCTATAAACATCGAAATATCTACACCGCCATCTGTATAAACATGGAAATACTTACAAAGTTATCTGTATAAACATGGAAATATCTACACCACCATCTGTAAAAACTTGGAAATATCTACACAGCCATGTGTATATACATGGAAATATCTACACCGCTATCTATATAAACATGGAAATAACTTCACCGCTATCTGTATAAACAAGCAAATATCTACACCGTGATCTGTATAAACATGGAAATATCTACACCGCTATCTCTATAAACATGGAAATATCTACACCGCCATCTGTATAAACATGGAAATACCTATACAGTCATCTGTGTAAACATGGAAATATCTACACCACCATCTGTATAAACATGCAAATATCTTCAATGCCATCTGTATACACATGGAAATACCTACACGGCAATCTGTGTATAGTTGGAAACTTCAACACCGCCATGTGTACAAACATGGAAATATCTACACTGCTATCTCTATAAACATGGAAATATCTACACTGCGGTCTGTATAAACATGGAAATATCTACACCGGTATCTGTATAAACATGGAAATATCTACACCATGATCTGTATAAACATGGAAATATAAACACCGCTATCTGTATAAACATGGAAATATCTGCACCGCTATCTCTATAAATATGGAAATAACTACAAAGACATCTGTATAAACATGGAAATACCTACACAGTCATGTGTAGGAACATTTAAATATCTACATTGCCTTCTGTATAAACATAGAAATATCTACACAGCCCTCTGAATAAATATGGAAATATCTGCATAGGCATCTGTGTAAACATGGAAATATCTGCACCGCTATCTGTATAAACATGGAAATAACTACACCGCTGTCTCTATAAACATGGAAATATGTACACCGCTATGTGTATAAACATGGAAATATCTCCACTGCCATCTGTAAAAACATGGAAATATCTACACAGTCATTTGAATAAAGATGGAAATATCTTCACCACCATCTGTATAAACATGGAAATACCTACAATACCATCTGTATACACATGGAAATATCTACACAGACATCTGTATAAATATGGAAATATCTACACCGCCATCTGTATAAACATGAAAATATCTACACTGCCATCTGTAGAAAGATGTTAATATCTACACCACTATCTCTATTAATATGGAAATATCTACACTGCCATCTCCATAAACATGAAAATATCTACACTGCCATCTCCATAAAGATGGAGGTATCTACTCTGCCATGTGTATAAACACGGAAATATCTACACCACAATCTGTGTAAACATGGAAATATCTAAACCACTATCTGTTTAAACATGGAAATATCTACAACGCCATCTGCATGTCCATGGAAATATCTACGCTGCCATCTGTATAAACATGGAAATATCTACACGGCCATCTGTGTATAGATGGAAATATCAACACCGCCATCTGTAGAAACATGGAAATATCTACACCTCTATCTCTATAAACATGGAAATATCTGCACTGCCATCTGTAAAAACATGGAAATACGTATACAGTCATCTGTATAAACATGGAAATATCTACAATGCCATCTGTAATACACATGGAAATATATACACAGCCATCTGTATATATATGTAAATATCTACACTGCTATCTCTATAAACATGGAAATACCTACACCGCCATCTCTATAAACATGAAAATATCTACACTGCCATCTCCATAAACATGGAACTAACTACTCAGCCATCTGTATAAACATGGAAACATCTACACCGCCATCTGTGTGAATAAGGAAATATCTACAATGCCATCTGTATAAAGATATAAATATCTGCACCGTGAGCTGTATAAACATGGAAATATCTACATCGCTATCTGTATAAACGCGGAAATACTAATATCGCTGTCGGTATAAACATGGAAATATCTACAACGCCATCTATATAAACATGGAAATATCTACACCGCTAATCCATAAACATGGAAATACCTACAACGATATCTCTATGAACATGGAAATATCTACACCGCTATCTGTATAAACATGGAAATATCTACACCGCTATCTGTATAAACATGGAAATATCTACACCACGATCTGTATAAACATGGAAATATCTACACCGCTATTTGCATAAACAAGCAAATATCTACACCGTGATCTGTATAAACATGGAAATATCTACACCGCCATCTCTAAAAACATGGAAATATCTACACACCTATCTGTATAAACATGGAAATATCCACACTGCTATCTCTATAAACATGGAAAAATAAACACCGCTATCTCTATGAACATGGAAATATCTACACCGCCATCTCTATAAACATGGAAATATCTACACCACGATCAGTATAAACATGGAAACACCTACACCGCTATCTGTATAAACATGGAAATACTTACAAAGTTATCTGTATAAACATGGATATATCTCCACCGCCATCTGTATAAACATGGAAATACCTACACAGCCATGTGTATATACATGGAAATATCTACACCACTATCCATATAAACATGGAAATAACTACACCGCTATCTGTATAAACATGGAAATATCTACACCACCATCTACATATCCATGGAAATATCTGTGCCGCCATCTGTACAAACATGGAAATATCTGCACAGCTATCTGTATAAGCTTGGAAATATCTACACCGCGGTCTGTATAGAGATGGAAATATCTACACCGCTATCTGTATAAACATGCAAACATCTACACCGCTATCTCTATAAACATGGAAATATCTACACCGTGATCTCTATAAACATGGAAATATTTACTCCGCTATCTGTATAAACATGGAAATTTCTACACCGTTATCTGTATAAACATGGAAATATCTACACCGCTATCTCTATAAACATGGAAATATCTACACCGTGATCTGTATAAACATGGAAATATTTACACCGCTATCTGTATAAACATGGAAATGTCTACACTGTTATCTGTATAAATATGGAAATACCTACACCGCTATCTGTATAAACATGGAAATATCTACACCGCCATCTGTATAAACATGGAAATATCTACACCGCTATCTGTATAAACATGGAAATATCTACACCGCGATCTGTATAAACATGGAAATATCTACACCGCGATCTGTATAAACATGGAAATATCTACACCGCGATCTGTATAAACATGGAAATACCTTCACCACAATCTGTATAAACATGGAAATATCTACACAGCTACCTGTATAAACATGGTAATATCTTCACCACCATCTATAAAAACATGGAAATATCTACACCGCCATCTGTATAAACATGGAAATATCTATAATGCCATCTGTATAAAGATGGAAATATCTACACCGCAATCTGTGTAAACGTGGAAATATCTACACCGCGATCTGTATAAACATGAAAATATCTACACCGCGATGTGTATAAACATGGAAATATCTACACCGTGATCTGTATAAACATGGAAACATCTACACCGCTATCTGTATAAACATGGAAATACCTACAAAGTCAACTGTATAAACATGGAAATATCTACACAGCCATCTGTATAAACATGGAAATATCTACACAGACATCTGTATATACATGGAAGTATCTACACAGCTATATGTATAAACATGGAAATAACTACACCGCTATTTGTATAAACAAGGAAATATCTACACCGTGATCTGTATAAACATGGAAATATCTACACCGCCATCTCTATAAACATGGAAATATCTACACCCCTATCTGTATAAACATGGAAATATCCACACCGCTATCTCTATAAACATGGAAAAATCAACACCGCTATCTCTACGAACATGGAAATATCTACACCGCCATCTCTATAAACATGGAAATATCTACACCACGATCAGTATAAACATGGAAATATCTACACCGCTATCTGTATAAACATGGAAATATCTACACCGCCATCTGTATAAACATGGAAATATCTACACAGACATGTGTATATACATGGAAACAACTACTCCGCTATCTATATAAACATGGAAATAACTGCACCGCTATCTGTATAAATATGGAAATATCTACACCACCATCTACATATCCATGGAAATATCTGTGCCGCCATCTGTATAAACATGGAAATATCTACACGGTCATCTCTGTATAGATGGAAATAACAACACCGCCCTCTGTACAAAGATGGAAATATCTGCACCGCTATCTGTATAAACATGGAAATACCTACACCGTGGTCTGTATAAACATGGAAATATCTACAGTGCTATCAATATAAACATGGAAATATCTACACCGCTATCTCTATAAACATGGAAATATCTACACCGTGATCTGTATAAACATGGAAATATTTACACAGCTATCTGTATAAACATGGAAATTTCTACACTGTTAGCTGTATAAATATGGAAATATCTACACCGCTATCTGTATCTACATGGAAATATCTACACCGATATCTCTATAAACATGGTAATATCTCCACCGCAATCTGCATAAACTTGGGAATATCTCCATCGATATCTGTATAAACATCAAATACCTCCAGCGCTATCTTTATAAACATGGAAATATCTGCACCCCTATCTTTATAAAAATGGAAATGCCTACAACACTATCTGTGTAAACATGGAAATATCCACACAGCTGTCTGTGTAAACATGGAAATATGTACAACGCTATCTGTGTGAAGAAGGAAATATGTACACCGCAATCTGGGCAAATATGGAAATCTCTACAACTCTATCTCTGTAAACATGGAAATATCTACACCGCTATGTGTATAAACATGAATATATCTACATCGCTATCTGTATAAACATGATTATATGTACACCGCTATCTGTATAAACTTGGAAATATATACACAGTCATCTGTCTAAACATGGAAATATCTACACCTCCATCTGTATAAACATGTAAATAACTGCACTGCAATCTGTATAAACATGGAAATATCCTCACAGCCATCTGTATAAGCATGTAAATGTCTACTCCGCTATCTCTATAAACATGGAAGTATGTACACCGCTATCTGTATAAACATGGAAATATCTGCACCGCTATCTCTATAAACATGGAAATATCTACACCGCTGTCTGTATAAACATGGAAATATCTACAGCGCTATCTGTATAAACATTGAAATATCTCCACCGCTATCTGCATAAACATGGAAATATCTACACCGCTATCTTTATGAACATGGAATTATCTACACCGCTCTCTGTATAAACATGGAAATATCCACATCACTATCTGTGTCAACATGAAAATATCTACACAGCTGTCTGTGTAAACATGGAAATATGTACTCCGCTATCTGTGTGAAGATGGATATATCTAAATGGCAATCTGTGCAAATATGGAAATATCTACTCCTCTATTTCTGTAAACATGGAAATATCTACACCGCTATCTGTACAAACATGGAAATATCTACACCGCTATCTGTATAAACTTGGAAATATCTACACCGCTATCTTTATAAATATGGAAATATCTTCACCGATATCTCTATAAACATGGAAATGTCTACACCACTATCTATATAAACATGGAAATATCTACATGGGAATCTCTATAAACATGGAAATATCTACACCGCCATCTGTATAAACATGGAAATATCTACACTGTCATCTGTATAAACATGGAAATATCTACACCACTATCTGTATAAAATTGGAAATATCTACACCGCAATCTGTATCCACATGGAAATATCTACTCCTCCATCTCTGTAAACATGGAAATACCTACACCGCTATCTGTATAAACAAGAAAATATCTACACCACTATCGGTATAAACAGGGAAATATCTACACCACGGTCTGTATATACATGGATATATCTACACCGCTATCTGAATAAACATGGAAATATCTACAACACTATCTGTGTAAACATGGAAATATCTACACAGCTGTCTGTGTAAACATGGAAATATGTACACCACTTTCTGTGTGAAGATGGAAATATCTACACGGCAATATGTGCAAATATGGAAATATCTACACCTCTATCTCTGTAAACATGGAAATATGTACACCGCTATATGTATAAACATGGAAATATCCACATGGCTATCTCTATAAACATTGAAATATCTACACCGCCTTCTTTATAAACGTGCAATTATCTACACAGTCATCTGTATAAACATGGATATATCTACACCACTATCTGTATAAACATGGAAATATCTACAATGCCATCTGTAAACATGGAAATAACATCACCGCTATCACTATAAACATGGAAATACCTACACCGCTATCTGTATAAACATGGAAATATCTCCACCGCTATCTGTATAAACATGGAAATATCCACACCGCTATCTGTATAAACTTAGAAATATCTCCACCGCTATCTGTCTAAACATGGAAATATCAACACCGCCATCTTTATAAACATGGAAATATCTACACCGCTATCTGTATAAACATGGAAATATCTACAACACTATCTATGTAAACATGAAAATATGTACTCCGCTATTTGTGTGAAGATGGAAATATCTACACGGCAATCTGTGTAAATATGGAAATATCTACACCTCTATCTCTGTAAACATGGAAATATCTACACCGATATCTGTATAAACATGGAAATATCTACACCGCCAACTGAGTAAACTTGGAAACATCTACACCGCTATCTCTATAAATATGGAAATATCTACAAAGCTATCTCTATTAACATGGAAATATCTACACGGCTATCTGTATCTACATGGAAATATCTACACCGCTATCTCTATAAACATGGAAATATCTCCATCGCAATCTGCATAAAGTTGGAAATACATACACCTCCATCTGTATAAACATGTAAATATTTCCACCGCTATCTGTATAAACACGGAAATATCTACAACGCTATCTGTATTAACATGGAAATATCTACACCGCTATCTGTATAAACATAGAAATATCTACAGCGCTATGTGTATAAAAATGGAAATATCTCCACCGCTATCTGTATAAACATGGAAGTATCTCCTCCGCTATCTTTATAAACATGGAAATACCTACACCGCTATCTGCATGAACTTGGAAATATCTACAAAACTATCTGTGTAAACATGGAAATATCTACACACCTGTCTGTGTAAACATGGAAATATATACACCGCTATCTGTGTGAAGATGGAAATATTGACACCGCAATCTGTGCAAATATGGATATAACTACACCTCTATCTCTGTAATCATGGAATTACCTACACCGCTACCTGTATAAACATGTAAATATCTACACCGCTATCTGTATAAACATGGAAATATCTACACCACGGTCTGTATAAACATGGATATATCTACACCGCTATCTGTATTAACATATAAATATCTCCACCGCTATCTGTATAAACATGGAAATAACTACACGGCTATCTCTATAAATGTGGAAATATCTACACCGTCATCTGTATAAACATGGAATTAACTACACAGTCATCTGTATAAACATGGAAATATCTACACCACTATCTCTATGAACATGGAAATATCTACAATGCCGTCTGTATAAACATGGAAATATCTTCACAGCTATCTCTATAAATATGGAAATAGCTACACCGATATCTATATAAACATGGAAATATCTCCACTACTCTCTGTATCAACATGGAAATACCTACACCGCTATCTGTATAAACATGTAAATATCTACACCGCTATCTGTATAAACATGGAAATATCTACACCACGGTCTGTATAAACATGGATATATCTACACCGCTATCTGTATAAACATGTAAATATCTACACCGCTATCTGTATAAACATGGAAATAACCACATGGCTATCTCTATAAATGTGGAAATATCTACACCGCCATCTGTATAAACATGGAATTAACTACACAGTCATCTGTATAAACATGGAAATATCTACATCACTATCTCTATGAACATGGAAATATCTACAATGCCGTCTGTATAAACATGGAAATATCTTCACCGCTATCTCTGTAAATATGGAAATAGCTACACCGATATCTGTATAAACATGGAAATATCTCCACCACTCTCTGTATCAACATGGAAATACCTACACCGCTATCTGTATAAACTTGGAAATATCTACCCCGCTATCTGTATAAACATGGAAATATCTTCACCGATATCTATATCAACATGGAAATGTCTACACCACTATCAGCATAAACATGGAAATATCTACGTGGCTATCCCTATAAACATGGAAATGTCTACACCGCCATCTGTATAAACCTGGAAATAACTTCAATGTCATCTGTGTAAACAAGGAAATATCTACACCACTATCTGTATAAACATGGAAATATCTACACAGCCATCTCTGTAAACATGGAAATATCTACACAGACATCTCTATAAACTTGGAAATATCTACATCGCTATCTGCATAAACATGGAAATAGCCACACCACTATCTGTAAAAGCATGGAAATATCTACACCGCCATCTGTAAAAACATGGAAATATCTACAGAGTCATCTGTATAAACATGGAAATATCTACACCTCCATGTGTATAAACATGGATATATCTACGCTGCCAACTGTATAAAAATGGAAATAGCCACACCGAAATCTGTATAAACATGGAAATATCTACACCACCATCTGAAAAAACATGGAAATATCTACACCGCTATCTGCATAAATATGGAAATATCTACACCGCTATCTCTATAAACAAGGAAATATCTACACTGCTATCTGTATCTACATGGAAATATCTAGACCGCTATTTCTATAAACATGGTAATATCTCCACCGCAATCTGCATAAACATGGAAATATCTCCACCGATATCTGTATAAACATGGAAATATCTCCACCGCTATCTTTATAAACATGGAAATATCTACACCGTTATCTGTATAAACATGGAATTATCTCCACCGCTATCTATATAAAAATGGAAATATCTTCAACACTATCTGTGTAAACATGGAAATATCTACACAGCTGTCTGCGTAAACATAAAATATGTACAATGCTATCTGTGTGAAGATGGAAATATATACACCGCAATCTGGGCAAATATGGAAATATCTACACCTCTATCTCTGTAAACATGGAAATATCTACACCGCTATCTGTATAAACATGAAAATATCTTCACCGCTATCTGTATAAACATGGAAATATCTACACCATGGTCTGTATAAACATGGATATTTTTACACCGCTATCTGTATAAACTTGGAAATATCTACACAGTCATCTGTCTATACATGGAAATAACTTCACCTCCATCTGTATAAACATGGAAATAAATTCACTGCAATCTGTTTAAACATTTAAATATCTACACAGCCATCTGTATAAGCATGCAAATATCTACTCCGCTATCTCTATAAACTTGGAAGTACGTACACCACTATCTGTATAAACATGGAAATATCGACACCGCTATCTGTATAAACATGGAAATATCTACACCGCTGTCTGTATAAACATGGAAATATCTACAGCGCTATCTGTATAAACATGGAAATATCTCCACCGCTATCTGTATAAACATGGAAATATATACACCGCTATCTTTATGAATATGGAAATATCTACACCGATATCTGTATAAACATGGAAATATCCACAACACTATCTGTGTAAACATGGAAATATCTACACAGCTGTCTGTGTAAACATGGAAATATGTACACCGCTATCTGTATAAACATGGAAATTTCTACACTGTTATCTTTATAAATATGGAAATATCTACACCGCTATCTGTATAAACATGGAAATATCTACACCGCTATCTGTATAAACATGGAAATATCTACACTGCTATCTGTATAAAGATGGAAATATCTACTGCGCTATCTGTTTAAAAATGGAAATATCTCCACCGCTATCTGAATAAACATGGAAGTATCTACTCCGCTATCTTTATAAACATGGAAATATCTATACCGCTATCTGCATGAACATGGAATTATCTACAACACTATCTGTGTAAACATGGAAATATCTACACACCTGTCTGTGTAAACATGGAAATATATACACCGCTATCTGTGTGAAGATGGAAATATCGACACCGCAATCTGTGCAAATATGGATATATATACACCTCTATCTCTGTAAACATGGAACTATCTACACCGCTATCTGTATAAACATGTAAATATCTACACCGCTATCTGTATAAACATGGAAAGATCTACACCGCTATCTGTATAAACATGGAAATATCTACACCGCTATCTTTATGAACATGGAAATGTCTACACCGCTATCTCTATAAACATGGAAATATCCACAAAACTATCTGTGTAAACATGGAAATATCTACACAGCTGTCTGTGTATACATGGAAATATGTACACCGCTATCTGTGTGAAGACGGAAATATCTACACGGCAATCTGTGCAAATATGGAAATATCTACTCCTCTATCACTGTAGACATGGATATAACTACACCGCGATCTGTATAAACATGGAAATATCTACACGGATATCTGTATAAACATGGAAATATCTCCAATGCTGTATGTATTAACATGGAAATATCTACACCGCTATCTGTATAAACATGGAAATATCTACCCTGCTATATGTATAAACATGGAAATATCTACTGCGCTATCTGTTTAAAAATGGAAATATCTCCACCGCTATCTGTATAAACATGGAAGTATCTACTCCGCTATCTTTATAAACACGGAAATATCTATACCGCTATCTGCATGAACATGGAAATATCTACAACACTATCTGTGGAAACATGGAAATATCTACACAATTGTCTGTGTAAACATGGAAATATATACTCCGCTATCTGTGTGAAGATTGAAATATCGACACAGCAATCTGTGCAAATATGGATATATATACACCTCTATCTCTGTAAACATGGAAATATCTACACCGCTATGTGTATAAACATGTAAATATCTACACCGCTATCTGTATAAACATGGAAATATCTACACCGCTATCTGTATAAACATAGAAATATCCACATGGCTATCTCTATAAACTTGGAAATATCTACACCGCCATCTATATAAACATGGAATTAACTACACAGTCCTCTAAATAAAAATGGAAATATCTACACCACTATCTCTATGAACATGGAAATATCTACAATGCCGTCTGTATAAACATGGAAATATCTTCACCGCTATCTCTAAAAACATGGAAATAGCTACAACGCTATCTGTAGAAACATGGAAATATCTCCACCACTCTCTGTATAAACATGGAAATAACTACACCGCTATCTGTATAAACATGGAAATATCTACACCGCTATCTGTATAAACTTGGAAATATCTACACCGCTATCTGTATAAATATGGAAATATCTTCACTGATATCTCTATAAACATGGAAATGTCTACACCACTATCTGTATAAACATGGAAATATCTACATGGCTATCTCTATAAACATGGAAATATCTACACTGCCATCTCTATAAACATGGAAATAACTACACTGTCATCTGTATAAACATGGAAATATCTACACCTCTATCTGTATAAACATGGAAATATCTACACAGTCATCTGTATAAACATGGAAATATCTAAACCTCCATCTGTATAAACATGGATATATATACACTGCCATCTGTATAAAAATGGAAATAGCTACACCGCAGTCTGTATAAACATGGAAATATCTACACCGCCATCTGAATAAACATGGAAATATCTACACCGCTATCTGCATAAATATGGAAATATCTACACCGCTATCTCTATAAACATGGAAATATCTACACCGCTATCTGTAACTACATGGAAATATCTACACCGCTATCTCTATAAACATGGTAATATCTCCACCGCAATCTGCATAAACTTGGGAATATCTCCACCGATATCTGTATAAACATCAAATATCTCCACCGCTATCTTTATAAACATGGAAATATCTGCACCCCTATCTTTATAAAAATGGAAATATCTACAACAGTATCTGCGTAAACATGGAAATATCTACACAGCTGTCTGTGTAAACATGGAAACATGTACAACGCTATCTGTGTGAAGATGGAAATATCTACACGGCAATCTGGGCAAATATGGAAATCTCTACACCTCTATCTCTGTAAACATGGAAATATCTACACCGCTATCTGTATAAACATGAATATATCTACATCGCTATCTGTATAAACATGATTATATGTACACCGCTATCTGTATAAACTTGGAAATATATACACAGTCATCTGTCTAAACATGGAAATATCTATACCTCCATCAGTATAAACCTGGCAATAACTTCACTGCAATCTGTATAAACATGGAAATATCTACACAGCCATCTGTATAAGC
This sequence comes from Pan paniscus, assembly GCF_029289425.2. Classification (NCBI taxonomy): domain Eukaryota; kingdom Metazoa; phylum Chordata; class Mammalia; order Primates; family Hominidae; genus Pan; species Pan paniscus. The sequence goes on from NC_073255.2 coordinate 126,991,941, forward strand.
ATGTAAATATCTACACCGCTATCTCTATATACATGGAAGAATGTACACCGCTATCTGTATAAACATGGAAATATCTGCACCGCTATCTCTATAAACATGGAAATATCTACACCGCTGTCTGTATAAACATGGAATTATCTACAGCGCTATCTGTATAACCCTTGAAATATCTCCACCGCTATCTGTATAAACATGGAAATATATACACAGATATATTTATGAACATGGAAATATCTACACCGCTATCTGTATAAACATGGAAATATCCACAACACTATCTGTGTAAACATGAAAATATCTACACAGCTGTCTGTGTAAACATGGAAATATGTACACCGCAATCTGTGTGAAGATGGATATATCTGCATGGCAATCTGTGCAAATATGGGAATATCTACTCCTCTATTTCTGTAAACATGGAAATATCTACACCGCTATCTGTATAAACATAGAAATATCTACAAAGCTATCTGTATAAACTTGGAAATATCTACACCGCTAACTGTATAAATATGGAAATATCTTTACCGATATCTCTATAAACTTGGAAATGTCTTCACCACTATCTGTATAAACATGGAAATATCTGCATGCCTATCTCTATAAACATGGAAATATCTACACCGCCATCTGTCTAAAGATGGAATTATCTACACAGTCATCTGTATAAACATGGAAATATCTACACCACTATCTCTATGAACATGGAAATATCTACAATGCCATCTGTATAAACATGGAAATATCTTCACCGCTATCTCTACAAACATGGAAATAGCTACACCGCTATCTGTATAAACATGGAAATATCTCCACCACTCTCTGTATAAACATGGAAATCTAGAAACCGCTATCTGTATAAATATGGAAATATATTCACCAATATCTCTATAAACATGGAAATTTCTACACCACTATCTGTAAAAACATGGAAATATCTACATGGCTATCTCTATAAACATGGAAATATCTACACCGCCATCTGTATAAACATGGAAATAACTACACTGTCATCTGTATAAACATGGAAATATCTACACCACTATCTCTATAAAATTGGAAATATCTACACCGCTATCTGCATAAATATGGAAATATCTACACCGCTATGTCTATAAACATGGAAATAACTACACCGCTCTCTGTATCTACATGGAAATATCTACACCGCTATCTCTATAAAGATGGTAATATCTCCACCGCAATTTGCATAAACTTGGAAATATCTCCGCCGATATCTGTATAAACATGGAAATATCTCCACCGCTATCTTTATAAACATGGAAATATCTACACCGCTATCTGTATAAACATGGAAATATCTGCACCGCTATCTGTATAAAAATGTAAATATCTACAACACTATCTGTGTAAACATGGAAATATCTACACAGATCTCTGTGTAAACATGGAAATATGTACAACGCTATCTGTGTGAAGATGGAAATAACTACACCACAATCTGGGCAAATATGGAAATATCTACACCTCTATCTCTGTAAACATGGAAATACCTACACCGCTATCTGTATAAACATGAAAATATCTACACCACTATCTGTATGAACATGGAAATATCTACACCACGGTCTGTATAAACATGGATATATCTACACCGCTATATGTATAAACATGGAAGTATCCACAACACTATCTGTGTAAACATGGAAATATCTACACAGCTGTCTGTGTAAACATGGAAATATGTACACCGCTATCTGTGTGAAGATGGAAATACTTACACGGCAATATGTGCAAATATGGAAATATCTACACCTCTATCTCTGTAAACATGGAAATATGTACACCGCTATCTGTATAAACATGGAAATATCTACATGGCTATCTCTATAAACTTTGAAATATCTACAACGCCATCTTTATAAACGTGGAATTAACTACACAGTCATGTGTATAAACATGGATATATCTACACCACTGTCTGTATAAACATGGAAATATCTACAATACCATCTGTATAAACATGGAAATAACATCACCGCTATCTCTATAAACATGGAAATACCTACACCGCTATCTGTATAAACATGGAAATATCTCCACCGCTATCTGTATAAACATGGAAATATCAACACCGCTATCTGTATAAACTTAGAAATATCTACACCGCTATCTGTATAAATAGGGAAACAGGCTCTCCGCTATCTGTATAAACATGGAAATATCTAAACCGCCATCTGTAGATACATGGAAATACCTACACAGTCATCTGTATAAACATGGAAATATCCTCAACACTATCTGTATAAACATGGAAATATCAACACTGCCATCTCTATAAACATGGAAATATCTACACAGCCATCTCTATAAACATGGAAATATCTACATCACTATGTGCATAAACATGGAAACAGGCACACCGCTATCTGTATAAACATGGAAATATCTACACCGCCATCTGTAAAAAGATGGAAATATCAACACAGTCATCTGTATAAACATGGAAATATCTACAACTCCATCTGTATAAACATGGAAATACCTACACTGCCATCTGTATAAAAATGGAAATAGCCACACCGCTATCTGTATAAACATGGAAATATCTACACCGCCGTCTGAATAAACATGGAAATATCTACACCGCTATCTGTATAAATATGGAAATATCTACAAAGCTATCTCTGTAAACATGGAAATGTCTACACCGCTATCTGTATCTACATGGAAATATCTACACCACTATCTCTATAAACATGGAAAAATCTCCACCGCAATCTGCATAAACTTGGAAATATCTACACCTCCATCTGTATAAACATGTAAATATTTCCACCACTATCTGTATAAACATGGAAATATCTCCACCGATATCTGTATAAACAGGGAAATATCTCCACCGCTATCTGTATAAACATGGAGAAATCTACACCTCCATCTGTATAAACATGGAAATATCTACACCGCTGTCTGTATAAACATGGAAATATCTACAGCGCTATCTGTATAAACATGGAAATACCTCCACCGCTATCTGTATAAACATGGAAGTATCTACACCGCTATCTGTATAAACATGGAAATATCTACACCGCTGTCTGTATAACCATGGAAATATCTACAGCGCTATCTGTATAAACATGGAAATATCTCCACCGCTATCTGTATAAACATGGAAATATCTACAACACTATCCGTGTAAACATGGAAATATCTACACAGCTGTCTGTGTAAACATGGAAGTATGTACAATGCTATCTGTGTGAAGATGTAAATATCTACACGGCAATCTGTGCAAATATGGAAATATCTTCAACTCTATCTCTGTAAACATGGAAATATCTACACCGCTATCCGTAGAAACATGGAAATATCTACATGGCTATCTCTATAAACATGGAAATATCTACACCTCCATCTTTATAAACATGGAATTATCTACACAGTCATCTGTATAGACATGGAAATATCTACACCACTATCTGTATAAAAATGGAAATACCTACAATGCCGTCTGTATAAACATGGAAATACCTACACCGCTATCTGTATAAACATGGAAATATCTACACCGCTATCAATATAAACATGGAAGTACGTACACCGCTATCTGTATAAACATGGAAATATCTACACCGCTATCTGTATAAATATGGAAATATCTACACGGCTGTCTGTATAAACATGGAAATATCTACAGCGCTATCTGTATAAACATGGAAATATCTCCACCGCTATCTGTATAAACATGGAAATATCTCCACCGCTATCTTTATAAACATGGAAATATCTACACCGCTATCTGTGTAAACATGAAAATATGTACACGGCTATTTGTGTGAAAATGGAAATATCTACATGGCAATCTGTGTAAATATGGAAATATGTACACCTCTATCTCTGTAAACATGGAAACATCTACACCGCTATCTGTATAAAAATGGAAATATCTTCATAGCTAACTCTATAAACATAGAAATATCTACACCGCCAACTTTATAAACATGGAATTATCTACACAGTCATCTGTATAAACATGAAAATATCTACACCACTATCTGTATAAACATGGAAATATCTACAATGCCATCTGTATAAACATGGAAATAGCATCACCGATATCTATATAAACATGGAAATGTCTACACCACTATCTGTATAAACATGGAAATATCTACATGGCTATCTCTATATACATGGAAATATCTACACCGCCATCTGTATAAACATGGATATAACAACACTGTCATCTGTATAAACATGGAAATATCTACACCTCCATCTGTATGAGCATCGAAATATCTACACTGTCATCTGTATACACATGGAAATACCTACACCGCAATCTGTATAAACATGGAAATATCTTCACCGCTATCTCTACAAACATGGAAATAGCTACACCGCTATCTGTATAAACATGGAAATATCTCCACCACTCTCTGTATAAACATGGAAATCTCTACACCGCTATCTGTATAAATATGGAAATATATTCACCAATATCTCTATAAACATGGAAATTTCTACACCACTATCTGTAAAAACATGGAAATATCTACATGACTATCTCTATAAACATGGAAATATCTACACCGCCATCTGTATAAACATGGAAATAACTACACTGTCATCTGTATAAACATGGAAATATCTACACCACTATCTCTATAAAATTGGAAATATCTACACCGCTATCTGCATAAATATGGAAATATCTACACCGCTATGTCTATAAACATGGAAATAACTACACCGCTCTCTGTATCTACATGGAAATATCTACACCGCTATCTCTATAAACATGGTAATATCTCCACCGCAATTTGCATAAACTTGGAAATATCTCCGCCGATATCTGTATAAACATGGAAATATCTACACCGCTATCTGTATAAACATGGAAATATCTGCACCGCTATCTGTATAAAAATGTAAATATCTACAACACTATCTGTGTAAACATGGAAATATCTACACAGCTCTCTGTGTAAACATGGAAATATGTACAACGCTATCTGTGTGAAGATGGAAATAACTACAAAGCAATCTGGGCAAATATGGAAATATCTACACCTCTATCTCTGTAAACATGGAAATACCTACACCGCTATCTGTATAAACATGAAAATATCTACACCACTATCTGTATGAACATGGAAATATCTACACCACGGTCTGTATAAACATGGATATATCTACACCGCTATATGTATAAACATGGAAGTATCTACAACACTATCTGTGTAAAGATGGAAATATCTACACAGCTGTCTGTGTTAACATGGAAATATGTACACCGCTATCTGTGTGAAGATGGAAATATCTACACGGCAATATGTGCAAATATGGAAATATCTACACCTCTATCTCTGTAAACATGGAAATATGTACACCGCTATCTGTATAAACATGGAAATATCTACATGGCTATCTCTATAAACTTTGAAATATCTACAACGCAATCTTTATAAACGTGGAATTAACTACACAGTCATGTGTATAAACATGGATATATCTACACCACTGTCTGTATAAACATGGAAATATCTACAATACCATCTGTATAAACATGGAAATAACATCACCGCTATCTCTATAAACATGGAAATACCTGCACCGCTATCTGTATAAACATGGAAATATCTCCACCGCTATCTGTATAAACATGGAAATATCAACACCGCTATCTGTATAAACTTAGAAATATCTACACCGCTATCTGTATAAATAGGGAAACAGGCTCTCCGCTATCTGTATAAACATGGAAATATCTAAACCGCCATCTGTAGATACATGGAAATACCTACACAGTCATCTGTATAAACATGGAAATATCCTCACCACTATCTGTATAAACATGGAAATATCAACACTGCCATCTCTATAAACATGGAAATATCTACACAGCCATCTCTATAAACATGGAAATATCTACCTCACTATGTGCATAAACATGGAAACAGGCACACTGCTATTTGTATAAACATGGAAATATCTACACCGCCATCTGTAAAAAGATGGAAATATCAACACAGTCATCTGTATAAACATGGAAATGTCTACACCTCCATCTGTATAAACATGGAAATACCTACACTGCCATCTGTATAAAAATGGAAATAGCCACACCGCTATCTGTATAAACATGGAAATATCTACACCGCCATCTGAATAAACATGGAAATATCTACACCGCTATCTGTATAAATATGGAAATATGTACAAAGCTATCTCTATAAACATGGAAATGTCTACACCGCTATCTGTATCTACATGGAAATATCTACACCACTATCTCTATAAACATGGAAAAATCTCCACCGCAATCTGCATAAACTTGGAAATATCTACACCTCCATCTGTATAAACATGTAAATATTTCCACCACTATCTGTATAAACATGGAAATATCTCCACCGATATCTGTATAAACAGGGAAATATCTCCACCGCTATCTGTATAAACATGGAGAAATCTACACCTCCATCTGTATAAACATGGAAATATCTACACCGCTGCCTGTATAAACATGGAAATATCTACAGCGCTATCTGTATAAACATGGAAATATCTCCACCGCTATCTGTATAAACATGGAAGTATCTACACCGCTATCTGTATAAACATGGAAATATCTACACCGCTGTCTGTATAACCATGGAAATACCTACACCGCTATCTCTATAAACATGGAAATACCTACACCGCTATCTCTATAAATATGGAAATATCCACACCGCCATCTGCATATTCATGGAAATATCTACAATGCCATCTGTATAAAGATGGAAATATCTACACGGCAATCTGTTTACAGATGGAAATATCAACACCGCCATCTCTACAAACATGGAAATATCTACACCGATATCTGTATAAACATAGAAATATCTACACTGCAGTCTGTATAAACATGGAAATATCTACACCGGTATCTGTATAAACATGGAAATATCTACACCACGATCTGTACAAACATGGAAATATTTACACTGCTATCTGTATAAACCTGGAAATATCTACACTGCTATCTCTATAAATATGGAAATATCTACACCGCCATCTGTATAAACATGGAAATAACTACACAGTCAAGTGTAGGAACATGGAAATATCTACACCACCGTTTGTATAAAGATGGAAAAATCTACAACGTTATCTGTATAAACATGGAAATATCTACACAGTGATCTGTATGAACATGGAAATATGTACAGCACTCTCTGAATAAAGATGGAAATACCTACACCGCTATCTGTAAAAACATGGAAATATCTGCACCACTATCTGTATAAATATGGAAATATTTACACCGCTATATCTATAAACATGGAAATATCTACACCGCTATCTCTATAAACATGTAAATACCTTCACCGCCGTCTGTATTAACATGGAAATATCTACACAGTCAACTGTATAAACCTTGAAATATCTACACTGTCATCTATATAAACATGGAAATATCTACAGAGAACTCTGAATAAACATGGAAATATCGGCACAGCCATCTGTATAAACATGGAAATATCTACACCGCTATCTGTGTAAACATGGAAATATCTACACCACTATGAGTATTAACGTGGAAATATCTCCATTGCTATCTGTATAAACATGGACATATCTCCACCGCAATCTGTATAAACATGAAAATATCTACACTGCTATCTCTATAAACATGGAAATATCTACAGTGCCATCTGTACAAACATGGAAATATCTACACAGTCATCTGTAGAAATAGGGAAATATCTACACTGCTATCTCTATAAACATGGAAATAACTACACCGCTATCTCTATAAACATGTAAATATCTACACCGCTATCTCCATCAACTTGGAAATATATAAACCGCCATCTCTTTAAACATGGAGTTATCTACAACGCCATCTACATAAACAAGAAAATATCTACACTGCCATCTATATAAACATGGAAATATCTACACAGCCATCTCTATAAACATGGAAATATCTACACCGCAATCTCTATAAACATGGAAATATCTACATTGCCATTTGTAGAAAGATGGAAATATCTACACTGCCATCTGTATAAACGTGGAAATATCTACACCGCTATCTGTATAAACATGGAAATATCTACACCGCAATCTGTATAAACATGGAAGTATCTACACCGCTACCTGGATAAATATGAAATATCTAAACCGCTATCTCTATAAAAATGGAAATATCTACACTGCTATCTGTATAAACATGGAAATATCCTCACCGCTATCTCTGTGAACATGGATATATCTACACCGCTATCTCTATAAACATGGAAATATCTACACCGCCATCTCTATAAACATGGAAATATCTGCACCGCCATCTGTATAAAGATGGAAATATCTACACCTCCATCTGCATAAAGATGGAAATATCTACACTGCGATGTGTACACATGGAAATATCTACACAGCCATCTGTATAAACATGGAAATATCTACACCGCTACCTCTATAAACATGGAAATACCTACAATGCAATCTGTATAAAAATGGAAATATCTACATCGCTCTCTGTGTAAACATGGAAATATCACCACCGATATCTGTTTAAATATGTAAATACCTACACCGCTATCTGTATAAAAATGGAAATATCTACACAGTCAACTGTATATACATGGAAATATCTACACAATCATCTCTATAAACATGGAAAAAACAACACTGCCATCTGTATAAACATGGTAATATCTACACAATCATCTGTATATACATGGAAATATCTACACCACCTTCTCTATAAACATGGAAATATCTACACTGCCGTCTGTATACACATGGAAATTTCTACAGAGCCATCAGTATAACCATGGAAACATCTGCACCGCTATCTCTATACACATGGAAATAACTACACTGCAATCTGTATAAACATGGAAATATCTACACCACAAACTCTATAAACATGGAAATATCTACACCGCCATCTCTATAAATATGAAAATATCTACACCGCCATCTCCATAATCATGGAACTATCTACACCGCCATCTGTGTAAACATGGAAATATATACACTGCCGTCTGTATAAAGATGGAAATATCTGCATCCCGTGCTGCATAAACATGGAAATATCTGCATTGCTATCTGTACAAACAGGGAAATACCAACACCACTATCTGTATAAAGGTGGAAATTTCTACACCACGATCTGTATAAACATGGAAATATCTATAAGTCTCTCTGTATAATCATGGAAATAAATACACCGCTATCTGTATAAACATGGAAATATCTATACCGCCCTCTGAATAAACATGGAAATATCTACACTGCTATCTCTATCAATATGGAAATGTATACACCACTATCTCTATAAACAAGGAAATATCTAGACTGCCATCTGTATAAACATGGAAATATGTACACAGCCATCTGAATAAACATGGAAATAACAACACCACTATCTCTATACAGATGGAAATAATTACACAGCTATCTCTATAAACATGGAAATACCTAAACCGCCATCTCTATAAACCTGGAAATATCTACACTGACATATTTATAAACATGAAAATATCTACACCGGTATCTCCATAAACATGGAACTATCTACACCACCATCTGTGTAAAAATGGAAATATCTAAACCGCTATCTGTATAAACATGGACATATCTACACTGCCATCTGTATAAAGATGGAAATATCTACACCGCGAGCAGTATAAACATGGAAATATCTACACCACTATCTGTATAAACATGGAAATACCAAAAAGCTATCTGTATAATCATGGAAATATCTAAACCACTATCTGTTTTAACATGGAAATATCTACACCACTATCTCTATAAACATGGAAATATCTGCACTGCCATCTCTAAAAACATGGAATTATCTACACCACTATCTCTATAAACTTAGAAATACCTACACCGCCATCTCTATAAACATGGAAATATGTACACCACTATCTCTATAAACATATAAATATCTACACCACCATCTCTATAAACATGATAATATCTAAACCGCCATCTGCATAAACATGGAAATATCTACACCGCCATCTGTGTAAACATGGAAATATCTATGCCTCCCTCTGTATAAACATAGAAATATCTACACTGCCATCTGTGGAAAGATGGAAATGTCTACACCGCGATCTGTATAAACTTGGAAATATGTACACCGCTACTTGTATAAACATGGAAATATCTAAACTGCCATCTGTGGAAAGATGGAAATATCTACACCACGATCTGTATAAATATGAAAATATCTACAACGCTATCTGTGTAAAGATGGTAATATCTGCACCGCAATCTGTGCAAAGATGGAAATATTTACACCGCTATCTCTGTAAACATGGAAATATCTACGCCACTATCTGTATAAACATGGAAATATCTACACTGCTATCTGTATAAACATGGATATAACTACACCGTTATCTGTATAAACATGGAAATATCTACGCCGCTATCGGAATAAATATGGAAATATCTACACCGCCATTGGTGTAAACATACAAATATCTACAGAGTCATCTGTATACACATAGAAATATCTACACAGCCATCTGTAAACATGGATGTATCTACACAACTATCTCTATAAACAAGGAAATACCTACAGCGCTATCTCTATAAACATGTAAATATCAACACCACAGTCTCTACAAACATGGAAATATCTACACCGCCATCTATGTAAACATGAAAATCTCTACACCGCTATCTGTATAAAGATGGAAATATCTACACCGCTATCTGTATAAAGATGGAAATACCTACACCGCTATCTCTATAAACAGGGAAATATCTCCACCGCTATCTGTATAAACATGGAAATATCTACACTGCTATCTGTATAAACATGGAAATATCTACACCGCTATCTGTATAAACATGGAAATATCTACAACACTATCTGTGTAAACATGGAAATATCTACACAGCTATCTGTGTAAACTTGGAAATATCTACACAGGTATCTGTGTAAAAATGGAAATATCTAAACGGCAATCTGTGCAAAGAGGGAAATATCTACACCGCTATCTCTGAAAACATGGAAATATCTACAACCCTATCTGTATAAACATGGAAATATCCACACCGCTATCTCTATAAACATGGAAAAATCAACACCGCTATCTCTATGAACATGGAAATAACTACACCGCCATCTCTATAAACATGGGAATGTCTACACCGCGAGCAGTATAAACATGGAAATATCTACACCGCTATCTGTATAAACATGGAAATATCTCCACTGCTATCTCTATAAACATCGAAATATCTACACCGCCATCTGTATAAACATGGAAAAACTTACAAAGTTACCTGTATAAACATGGAAATATCTACAGTGCCATCTGTATAAACATGGAAATATCTACACAGTCATGTGTATATACATGGAAATATCTACACCGCTATCTATATAAACATGGAAATAACTACACCGCTATCTGTATAAACATTGAAAAACTTACAAAGTTACCTGTATAAACATGGAAATATCTATACCGCCATTTACATATCCATGGAAATACCTGCGCCGCCATCTGTATAAACATGGAAATATCTACACGGTCATCTGTGTAGAGATGGAAATATCAACACCGCCATCTGCGCAAACATGGAAATATCTGCACCGCTATCTCTATAAACATGGAAATATCTACACCGTTATCTCCATAAACATGGAAATATCTACACCGTCATCTGTATTAACATGGAAATATCTACACAGTCATCTGTATAAACCTGGAAATATCTACACTGTCATCTATATAAACATGGAAATATCTACAGAGAACTCTGTATAAACATGGAAATATCTGCACAGCCATCTGTATAAACATGAAAATATCTACACCTCTTTCTGTATAAACATGGAAATATCTACACCGCTATGTGTATTAACGTGGAAATATCTCCACTGCTATCCGTATAAACATGGACATATCTCCTCTGAAATCTGTATAAACATGAAAATAACTACACCAATATCTGTATAAACATGGAGATATCTCCACTGCAATCTGTATAAACATGAAAATATCTACACCGCTATCTCTATAAACATGGAAATATCTACAATGCCATCTGTACAAACAGGGAAATATCTACACAGTTATCTGCAGAAACATGGAAATATCTACACCGCTATCGCTAAAACATGGAAATAACTACACCGTTACCTCTATAAACATGGAAATATCTACACCGCTATCTCCATCAACATGGAAATATATACACTGCCATCTCTATAAACATGGAGATATCTACAACGCAATGTACATAAACAAGAAAATACCTGCACTGCCATCTATATAAACATGGAAATATCTACACCGCCATCTCTATAGACATGGAAATATCTACACTGCCATTTGTAGAAAGATGGAAATATCTACACCACCATCTGTATAAACGTGGAAATATCTACACCGCTATTTGTATATACATGGAAATATCTACACAGCAATCTGTATAAACATGGAAATATCTACACCGCTATCTGTATAAATATGAAATATCTAAACCGCTATCTCTATAAAAATGGAAATATCTACACTGCTATCTGCATAAACATTGAAATATCCTCACTGCTATCTCTGTGAACATGGATATATCTACACCGCTATCTAAATAAACATGGAAATATCTACACTACCATCTCTATAAAGATGGAATTATCTACATCGCCATCTGTGTAAACATGGAAATATCAACACAGCTATCTGTATAAACATGGTAATATCTACACTGCTATCTGTATAAACATGGAAATATCGACACCCCTCTCTCTATAAACATGGAAATATCCACACCGCTATCTCTATAAACATTGAAAAATCAACACCGCTATCACTATGAACATGGAAATATCTACACCGCCATCTGTATAAACATTGGAATATATACACCGCGATCAGTATAAACATGGAAATATCTACACCGCTATCTGTATAAACATGGAAATATCTCCACTGCTATCTCTATAAACATCGAAATATCTACACCGCCATCTGTATAAACATGGAAAAAATTACAAAGTTATTTGTATAAACATGGAAATATCTACACCGCCATCTGTATAAACATGGAAATATCTACACAGCAATGTGTATATACATGGAAATATCTACACCGCTATCTATATAAACATGGAAATAACTACACCGCTATCTGTATAAACATGGAAATATCTCCAGCGCCATCTACATCTACATGGAAATATCTGCACCACCATCTATATAAACATGGAAATATCTACGCAGTCATCTGTGTAGAGATGGAATTATCAACACCGCCATCTGTACAAAGATGGAAATACTTACAAAGTTATCGGTATAAACATGGAAATATCTACACCGCCATCTCTATAAACATGGAAATATCTACACTGCCATTTGTAGAAAGATGGAAATATCTACACCGCCATCTGTATAAACGTGGAAATATCTACACCGCTATCTGTATAAACATGGAAATATCTACACCGCAATCTGTATAAACATGGAAATATCAACACCGCTATCTGTATAAATATGAAACATCTAAACTGCTATCCCTATAAAAATGGAAATATCTACACTGATATCTGTATATACACGGAAATATCCTCACTGCTATCTCTATGAACATGGATATATCTACACCGCTATCTAAATAAACATGGAAATATCTCCACTGCCATCTCTATAAACATGGAATTATCTACATCGCAATCTGTATAAACATGGAAATAACTACACCGCTATCAGTATAAACATGGTAATATCTACACTGCTATCTGTATAAACATGGAAATATCTACACTGCGATCTGTATAAACATGGAAATATCTACACCGCGATCTGTAAAAACATGGAAATATCTTCACTGCGATCTGTATAAACATGGAAATATCTACACCGCTATCTCTATAAAGATGGTAATATCTACACCACCATCTATATAAACTTGGAAATATTTACAATGCCATCTGTAGAAAGATGGAAATATCTACACCGCAATCTGTGTAAACATGGAAATATCTACACCGATATCTGTATAAACATGGAAATATCCACACCGCTATCTGTATAAACATGGAAATATCTACACCGTGATCTGTATAAACATGGAAATATCTACAATGCCATCTGTACAAACATGGAAATATCTACACAGTTATATGTAGAAACATTGAAATATCAAGACCGATATCTCTATAAACATGGAAATAACTACACCGCTATCTCTATAAACATGGAAATGTATACACTACTATCTCCACCAACATGGAAATATATACACCGCCGTCTCTTTAAACATGGAGATATCTACAACGCCATCTACATAAACAAGAAAGTATCTACACTGCCATCTATATAAACATGGAAATATCTACACAGCCATCTCTATAAACATGGAAATATCTACACTGCCATTTGTAGAAAGATGGAAATATCTACAATGCCATCTGTATAAATGTGGCAATATCTACACCGCAATCTGTGTAAACATGGAAATATCTACACCGATATCTGTAAAAACATGGAAATATCTACACCGCTATCTGTATAAACATGGAAATATCTAAACTGCCATCTGTGGAAAGATGGAAATATCTACACCACGATCTGTATAAATATGAAAATATCTACAACGCTATCTGTGTAAAGATAGAAATATCTACACCGCAATCTGTGCAAAGATGGAAATATCTACACCGCTATCTCTGTAAACATGGAAATATCTACGCCACTATCTGTATAAACATGGAAATATCTACATCGCTATCTGTATAAACATGGATATATCTACACCGTTATCTGCATAAACATGGAAATATCTCCACCGCTATCTGTATAAATATGGAAATATCTACACCGCCATTTGAGTAAACATACAAATATCTACAGAGTCATCTGTATACACATAGAAATATCAACACAGCCGTGTGGAAACATGGATGTATCTACACAACTATCTCTATAAACAAGGAAATACCTACAGCGCTATCTCTATAAACATGTAAATATCAACACCACAGTCTCTACAAACATGGAAATATCTACACCGCCATCTATGTAAACATGAAAATCTCTACACCGCTATCTGTATAAAGATGGAAATATCTACACCGCTATCTGTATAAAGATGGAAATATCTACACCGCTATCTCTATAAACATGGAAATATCTACACAGCCATCTGTATAAACATGGAAATATCTACACTGCTATTTCTATAAACATGGAAATATCTACATCGCTATCTGTATAAACAGGGAAATATCTCCACCGCTATCTGTATAAACATGGAAATATCTACACTGCTATCTGTATAAACATGGAAATATCTACACCGCTATCTGTATAAACATGGAAATATCTACAATGCTATCTGTGTAAACATGGAAATATCTACACAGCTATCTGTGTAAACTTGGAAATATCTACACAGGTATCTGTGTAAAAATGGAAATATCAACACGGCAAATTGTGCAAAGAGGGAAATATCTACACCGCTATCTCTGAAAACACGGAAATATCTACAACGCTATCTGTATAAACATGGAAATATCTACACGACTATCTGTATAAACAAGGAATTATCTAAAACACCATCTGTATAAACATGGAAATACCTACACCACTATCTGTAGAAATATGGAAATATCTACACCGTCATCTCTATAAACATGGAAATATCTATACCGCTATCTGTATAAACATGGAAATACCCACACCGCTATCTGTATAAAAATGGAAATAGCCACACCGCTATCTGTATAAACATGGAAATGTCTACACCGATATCTGTATAAATAAGGAAATATCTACACCGCCATCTGTATAAACATGGAAATAACTACACCGATATCTGTATAAATATGGAAATATCCACACCGCTATCTCTATAAACATGGAAATACCTACACCGATTTCTCTATAAACATGGAAATATCTACACTGCAATCTCTATATACATGGAAATATCAACACCGCCATCTCTATAAACATGAAAATATCTACACCGCCATCTTCAGAAACATGGATGTATCTACACCGCCATCTTTATACTCATGGAAATATCTGCAACTCTATCTGTGTAAACACAGAATTATCTACACGGCTATTTGTGTAAACATGGAAATATCTGCACCGCTCTCTGTATAAAGATGGAAATATCTACACCACTATCTGTAAAACGTGGAAATATCTACACCGCTCTCTGTATAAACCTGGAAATATCTACACCGCTATCTCTATAAACATGAAAATACTTACACCACCATTTCTATGAGCATGGAAATATTTACACCGCAATCTCTATAGACATAGAAATAACAACACCGCCATCCCTATAAACATGGAAATATCTACACCACCATCTGCATAAACATAGAAATATCTACACAGACATCTGTATAAACATGGAAATATCTACACTGCCATCTGTATAAACTTGGAAATATCTACACTGACATCTGTAGAAAGATGGAAATGTCTACAAAGCGATCTGTATAAACATGGGAATTTCTACACCGCTACCTGTATAAACATGGAAATATCTACACCGCTATCAGTAACAACATGGAAATAACCACACTGCAATCTATATAAACATGGAAATATCTACAATGCCATCTCTTTAAACACGGAAATACCTACACAGCTATCTGTGTAAACATGGAAATAACTACACCGCTATCTGTGTAAATTTGGCAATACTTACAACGCAATCTGTGCAAAGATGGAAATATCTACACCGCTATCTCTGTAAACATGGAAATATCTACACAGCTATCTGTATAAACATGGAAAAATCTACAGCGCCATCTGTATAAACATGGAAATATCTCCAATGCCATCTGTACACAAATGGAAATATCTACACAGCCATCTGTATAAACATGGAAATATCTACACCGCTATCTCCGTAAACATGGAAATATCTACACCGCTATCTGTATAAACATGGAAATATCTATACCGCAGTCTCTATAAACATGGAAATATCTCCACCGCTATCTGTGTTAACATGAAAATATCTACATCGCTATCTGAATAATCATGGACATATCTACACCGCAATCTGTATAAACATGTAAATATCTATCACGCTATGTTTGTAAACATGGAAATATCTACACTGCGGTCTGCATAAACATGTTAATATCTACACCACTATCTGTATAAACACGTAAATATCTACACCACGATCTGTATAAACCTGGAAATATCTACACCGCTATCTGTGTAAACATGGAAATATCTTCACCGCTATCTGTACAAACATGAAAATATCTACACCGCCATCTCTATAAACATGGAAATATCTACACTGCCATCTCTATAAAGATGGAAATATCTACAACGCGAGCTGTATAAACATGGAATTATCTACAACGCTAGTTGTATAAACATGGAATTATCTACAACGCTAGTTGTATAAACATGGAAATAGCAACACCGCTATCTGTATAAACATGGAAATACCTACACTGCTATCTGTATAAACATGGAAATATCTACACAACTATCCCTATAAACATGGAAATACCTACACCGCCATCTCTATACACATAGAAATATCTACACCGCTATCTCTATAAACATAGAAATATCTACACCGCCATCTCTATAAACATGGAAATATCTACACCGCCATCTTCATGAACATGGAAATATCTACTTCGCTATCTGTTTAAACATGGAAATATCTACACTGTCATCTGTATAAACATGGAAATATCTAACCTGCCATCTGTGGAAAGATGGAAATATCTACACCACGATCTGTATAAATATGAAAATATCTACACCGCTATCTCTGTAAACATGGAAATACCTACACCACTATCTGTATAAACATGGAAATATCTACATCGCTATCTGTATAAACATGGATATATCTACACCGTTATCTGTATAAACATGGAAATATCTGCACCGCTTTCTGTATAAATATTTAAATATCTACACCACCATTTGTGTAAACATACAAATATCTACAGAGTCATCTGTATACACATGGAAATATATACACAGCCATCTGTATAAACATGGATGTATTTACACAACTATCTGTATAAACAAGGAAATACCTACTGCGCTATCTCTATAAACATGGAAATATCAACACCACAATCTCTACAAACATGGAAATATCTACACCGCCATCTATATAAACATGAAAATATCTACACCGACATCTCCATAAACATGGAACTATCTACACCACCATCTGTATAAACATGGAAATTTCTACACCGCTATCTGAATAAACAAGGAAATATCTACACCGCCATCTGTAGATACATGGAAATATCTACACCGCAATCTGTATAAACATGGAAATACCTACACCGCTATCTGTAGAAATATGGAAATATATTCAATGCTATCTGTGTAAACTTGGAAATATCTACACAGCTATCTGTGTAAACTTGGAAATATCTACCCAGGTATCTGTGTAAAAATGGAAATATCTATACAGCAATCTGTGAAAAGATGGAAATATCTACACCGCTATCTCTGTAAACATGGAAATATCTACACTGCTTCCTGTATAAACATGGAAATATCTACACCGCTGTCTGTTTAAACAAGGAAATATCTACACCGCCATCTGTACAAACATGGAAATTTCTACACCGCAATCTGTATAAACATGGAAATACCTACACCGCAATCTGTATAAACATGGAAATATCTACAATGCTATCTCTGTAAACATGGAAATATCTACACAGCTATCTGTGTAAACTTGGAAATATCTAAACCGCTATCTCTGTAAGTTTGGCAATACCTACACCACAATCATTGCAAAGTTAGAAATAGCTACACCGCTATCTCTGTAAACATGGAAATATCTACACCGATATCTGTATAAACATGGAAATAACTACACTGCCATCTGTATAAACATGGAAATACCTACACCACTTTCTCTATAAACATGAAAATATCTACACTGCTATCTCTATATACATAGAAATATCTACACCTCCATCTCTATAAACATGAAAATATCTACACCGCCATCTTCAGAAACATGGATGTATTTACACCGCCATCTGTATAAACATGGAAGTATCTACACCACTATCTGTATAAATATGGAAATATCTTCACTGCCATCTGTATAAACATGGCAATATCTACACCGCCATCTGTATAAAGATGGAAATATCTACACCGAAATCTGTATATATATGGAAATATCTACACAACTATCTGTATAAAGAAGGAAATACCTACACCGCCATCTGTATAAACATGGAAATACCTACACCGCTATCTGTAGAAATATGGAAATATCTACACCGCTATCACTATAAACATGGAATTACCAACACCGCTTTCTCTATAAATGTGGAAATATCTACATCGCAATCTCTATAAACATGGAATTATCTACACCGCCATCTCTATAAACATGAAAATATCTACACCGCCATCTTCAGAAACATGGCTGTATCTTCACCGCCATCTGTATAAAGATCGAAATATCTACACCACTATCTGTATAAACATGGAAAAATCTTCACTGCCATCTGTATAAAGTTGGAAATATCTGCACTGCGAGTTGTATAATCATGGAAATATCTTCACCGCTATCTCTATAAACATGGAAATACCTACAACGCCATCTCTATAAACATGGAAATATCTACACCGCTATCTGTATAAAAATGGAAATATCTGTACCGCTATCTGTATAAACCTGGAAAGATCTACACAGCTATCTGTATAAATATGGAAATATCTACAACGCTGTCTCTCTAAACATGGAAATGTCTACACTGCTATCTGTATAAGCATGGAAATATCTACATCGTTATCTCTATAAACATGAAAATATCTTCACTGACATATGTATAAACATGGAAATAACTTCAGAGTCATCTGTATAAACATGGAAATATCTACACCACCATCTGTATAAACATGGAAATATCTACACGGAAAGCTGTATAAACATGGAAATATCTAGACAGTCATCACTATAAACATGGAAATATCTAAACCGCTATCTGTATAAACATGGAAATATCTACAACGCTATCTGTGTAAACATGGAAATATTTACAACGCTATCTGTGTAAACATGGAAGTATCTACACAGCTATCTGTAAAACGTGGAAATATCTACACATCTATCTGTATAAACGTTGAAATATCTAAACCGCTATCTGTATAAATGTGGAAATATCTTCAACGCTATCTGTATAAAAGTGGAAATATCTACATCGCTATCTGTATAAACGTGGAAATACCTTCATCGCTATTTATATAAACCTGGAAATATCTACACCGCTATCTGTATCAACGTGGAAATAACTACACCGCTATCTGTATAAACATGGAAATATCTACAATGCTATCTCTGTATACCTGTAAATATCTACACAGCTATCTGTGTAAACTTGGAAATACCTACACCGCTATCTGTGTAAAGTTGGCAATATCTACACCGCAATCTGTGCAAAGATGGAAATATCTACTCTGCTATCTCTGTAAACAAGGAAATATCTACTCCGCTATCTGTATAAAAATGGAAATATCTACAGCGCCATCTGTATGAACATGGAAATATCTACAGCGCCATCTCTGTAAACATTGAAATATCTACATTGCCATCTTTAAAAATATGGAATTATCTACCCAGTCATTTGTATAAACATGGATATATCTACAACGCAATCTCTATAAACATGGAAATATCTACACCATCTGTTTAAGCATGGAAATATCTACACAGCCATCTGTGTAAACATGGAAATATCTACACCGCTATCTCCATAAACACGGAAATACCTACACCGCTATCTCTATAAACATGGAAATATGCACACCGCCATCTGTATAAACATGGAAATTCTTACAAAGTTATCTGTATAAACATGGAAATATCTACACCACGGTCTGTATAAACATGGAAATATCTACACAGACATCTGTATATACATGGAAATATCTACACCGCCATCTGCATATCCATGGAAATATCTATGCCAAAATCTGTATAAACTTGGAAATATCTACACGGCCATCTGTGTATAGATGGAAATATCAACACTGCCATCTGTACAAACATGGAAATATCTACACCGCTATCTCTATAAACATGGAAATATCTACACTGCCATCTGTAAAAACATGGAAATACCTATACAGTCATCTGTATAAACATGGGAGTATCTACACCACCATCTGTATAAAGATGGAAATATCTACAATGCCATCTGTATACACATGGAAATATCTACACAGCCATCTGTATAAACATGTAAATATCTACACTGCTATCTCTGTAAACATGGAAATATCTACACCGCCATCTGTATAAACATGAAAATATCTACACTGCCATCTCCATAAACATGGAACTATCAACTCCGCCATCTGTATAAACATGGAAACACCTACACCGCCATTTGTGTGAATAAGGAAATATCTACAATGCCATCTGTATAAAGATAAAAATATCTGCACCGCGAGCTGTATAAACATGGAAATATCTACATCGCTATCTGTATAAACGTGGAAATACCAACACCGCTATCGGTATAAACATGGAAATATCTACAACGCCATCTACATAAACATGGAAATAACTTCACCACTATGTCTACAAACATGGAAATATCTACACCGCTATCTCTATAAACATGAAAATATCTACATCGCCATCTGCATATCCATGGAAATATCTGCACTGCCATCTGTATAAAGATGGAAATATCTAAACAGCAATCTGTGTACAGATGGAAATATCAACACCGCCATCTGTACAAACATGGAAATATCTACACCGCTATCTGTATAAACTTAGAAATATCTACACTGCAGTCTGTTTAAACATGGAAATATCTACACCGGTATCTGTATAAACATGGAAATATGTACACCACGATCAGTATAAACATGGAAATATTTTCACCACTATCTGTATAAACTTGGAAATATCTACACTTCTATCTCTATAAATATGGAAATATCTACACCGCCATGTGTATAAACATGGAAATAACTACACAGTCATGTGTAGGAACACGGAAATATCTACACCATCGTTTGTATAAAGATGGAAATCTCTACAACGTTATCTGTATAAACATGGATATATGTACACAGCCCTCTGTATAAATATGGAAATATCTGCAAAGGCATCTGTATAAACATGGAAATATCAACACTGCCATCAGTACAAACATGGAAATATCTGCACGGCTATCTGTATAAACATTGAAATATGTACACCGTGGTCTGTTTAAACATGTTAATACCTACACCGCTATCTGTATAAACATGTAAATATCTACACCACGTTCTGTATAAATATGGAAATATGTACACCGCTATCTGTATAAACATGGAAATACCTACACAGCCATCTGTGTAAACATGGAAATATCTACTCTGCTAACTCTATAAACATGGAAATACCTACAACGCTATCTCTATAAACATGGAAATACCTACAATGCAATCTCCATCAACATGTAAGTATCTACACTGCTATCTGTATAAACATGGAAATTCTTCACCGTTATCTCTATAAACATGGAAATACCTACACTGCCATCTGTATAAACATACAAATATCTACAAAGTCATGTGTATAAACATGGAAATATCTACACCACCATCTCTATAAACATAGGAATATCTAAACTGCCATGTGTATACACATGGAAATATCTACACATCCATCTGTATAAACATGGAAATATCTCCACCTCTATCTCTATAAACATGGAAATATCTACACATCCAGCTGCATAAACATGGAAATATCTACACTGCAATGTACACACATGGAAATATCTACACAGCCATCTCTATAAACATGGAAATATCTACACTGCTACCTCTATAAACATGGAAATACCTACAAAGCAATCTGTATAAACATGGAAATATCTACATCGCTCGTTGTATAAACATGGAAATATCACCACCGCTACCTGTTTATATATGGAAATATCTACACCGCTATCTGTATAAGAATGGAAATATCTACACAGTCAACTGTATATACATGGAAATATCTACACCACCATCTCTTTAAACATGGAAATATCTACACTGCCATCTGTAAACATGGAAATATCTACCCAGTCATCTGTATATACATGGAAATCTCTACACCACCATCTCTATAAACATGCAAATATCTACACTGCCGTCTGTATACACATAGAAATGACTACAGAGCCATCAGTATAAACATGGAAACATCTGCACCGTTATCTCTATACACATGGAAATACCTACCCTGTAATCTCTATAAACATGGAAATATCTACACCACAATCTCTATAAACATGGAAATATCTACACAGCTATCTATATAAACAAGGAAATACCTACACCGCAATCTGTATATACATGGAAATATCTACACCGCTATCAGTATAAATATGGAAATATCTACACCGCTATCTGTATAAATATGGAAATATCTACACCGCTATCTCTATATACATGGAATTGTCTACAGCGCTATCTGTATAAACATGGAAATAACTACACCGCCATCTCTATAAATCTGCAAATATCTACACCGCAATCTGTATAAACATGGAAATAACTACACTGCTATCTGTATAAACATGGAAATATCTACACCGCTATCTGTATAAACTTGGAAATATCTACACTGCCATCTGCATAAACTTGGAAATATCTCCACCGCTATCTGTATAAACATGGATATATCTACCTAGCTATCTGTATAAACATGGAAATACCTTCATCGCTATATGTATAAACAGGGATATATCTCCACCGCTGTCTCTATAAACATGGATATATCTACACCACTATCTTTATAAACAAGGAAATATCTACACCGCTTTCTGTATAAACATGGAAATATCTAAACCGCTATCTGTATAAACATGGAAATATCTACAACGCTATCTGTATATACATGGAAATATCTACACGGCTATCTGTATAAACATGGAAATATCTACACCGCTATCTGTATAAATATGGAAATATATATACCGCTATCTCTATAAACATGGAAATGTTTACACCGCTATCTGCATAAACATGGAAATATCTTCATGGCTATCTCTATAAACTTGGAAATATCTACACAGCTATCTATATAAACAAGGAATTAACTACACCACAGTCTGTATAAACATGGAATTATCTACACTGCTTTCTGTATAAATATGGATATA
This sequence comes from Pan paniscus, assembly GCF_029289425.2. Lineage (NCBI taxonomy): Eukaryota > Metazoa > Chordata > Mammalia > Primates > Hominidae > Pan > Pan paniscus. The sequence continues at coordinate 127,016,089 of NC_073255.2, forward strand.
TCTACACCGCTATCTCTATAAACATGGAAATGTCTACACAGCTATCTGTATAAACATGGAAATATCTACATGGCTATGTCTATAAACATGGAAATATCTACACCGCCGCCTGTAAAAACATGGAAATACCTAAACAGTCATCTGTATAAACATTGAAATATCTACACCGCTATCTCTATAAAAATGGAAATACCTACACCGCAATTTGTATAAACATGGAAATATCTACACCGCTATCAGTATAAACATGGATATATCTACACCACTATCTGTAAAAACATGGAAATATATACACTGCCATCTGTATAAACATGGAAATAGGCACACCGCTATCTGTGAAATCATGGAAATATCTACACCAACATCTGAATAAACATGGAAACATCTATACAGCTATCTGTAGAAATATGGAAATAACTACACCGCTATCTGTATAAATATGGAAATATCTACAGCGCTATCTCTATAAACATGGAAATTTCTACATCGCTATCTGTATAAACATGGAGATATCTACACGGTTTTCTATGTAAACATGGAAATATCTAAAGTGCCTTCTGTATAAACATGGAAATAACTACAGAGTCATCTGTATAAACATGATAATATCTACACCACCGTCTGTATAAACATGGAAATATCTACACTGCCATCTGTATAAACATGGAAATATTTACAAAGCCATCTATATAAAAATGGAAATATCTACACCGCTTTCTGTATGAACATGGAAATAGCCACACCGAAATCTGTATAAACATGGAAATATCTACACCGCCATCTGCAAAAACTTGGAAATATCTAAACGGTCATCTGTAAAAACATGGAAATATCCACACTGCCATCTGTATACACATGGAAATGTACACAGCACTATCTGTATAAACATGGGAAAATCTACATCGCTATCTGTATAAACATGGAAATATCTCCACCGCTATCTGTATGAACATGGAAATATCTACACCGCCATCAGTATAAACATGGAAATAACTTCACCGCTATCAGTATAAATATGGAAATATCTACAACGCCATCTCTATAAACATGGAAATGTCTACACCGCCATCTGTATAAACATGGATATATCTACACCGCCATCTCTATAAATATAGAAATATCTACACCGATACATGTATAAACATGGAAATATCTACAACACTATCTCTGTAAACATGGGAATACCTTCACAGTTATCTGTGTAAACATGGAAATATGTACACTGCTATCTGTGTAAAGATGGAAATATCTTCTACGCAATATGCGCAAATATGGAAATATCTACACCGCTATCTCTGTAAACATGGGAATATCTATACCGCTATCTGTATATACATGGAAATATCTACACTGCTGTCTGTATAAATATGGAAATAAATACATCGCTATGTGTATAAACATGGAATTATCTACACCGCTATCTCTATAAACATAGAAATATCTAAAACGATATCTGTATAAACATGGAAATATCTACACCACCATCAGCATAAACATGGAAATAACTACACCGCCATATATATAAACATGGAAATATCTACACTGCCATCTCTATAAACATAGAAACATCTACACTGTCATCTGTAGAAAGATGGAAATATCTGCACCGAGATCTTCATAAACATGGAAATATCCACACCTCTACCTGTATAAACATGGAAATATCTTCACCACTATCTGTATAAACATGGAAATATCTACACTGCCATCTGTATAAACGTGGAAATATCTACACTGCCATCTCTAAACACATGGAAATACCTACACCGCTATCTGTATAAGCATGGAAATATCTACACCGCTATCTTTATAAACATGGAAATATCTACACCGATATCTGTATAAACATGGGAATATCTACAACAATATCTGTGTAAACAGGGAAATATCTACACACCTCTCTGTGTCAACATGGAAATATGTACACCGCTATCTGTGAAAGATGAAAACATGTACACCACAATCTGTGCAAATATCAATATATCTACACCGCTATATCTGTAAACATGGAAATATCTACCCCGTTATGTGTATAAACATGGAAATATCTACACCGCTATCTGTATAAACATGGAAATTTCTACTCTGCTATCTCTATAAGTATTGAAATACCTAAAACGCAGTCTCTATAAACATGGAAATGCCTACACCGCTATCTGTAAACATGGAAATATCTACAACACTATCTTTATAAACTTGGAAATATCAACACCGCCTTGTGTATAAACATGGAAATAAACCCACCGCTATCTGTATAAACATGGAAATATCTCCAACGCTATCTCTATAAACATTTAAATATCTACACCGCTATCTGTATAAACATGGAAATATCTCCAATTCTATCTGTATAAACATGGAAATATCTACACCGCTATCTGTATAAACATGGGAATATCTACATTGCTATCTGAATAAACATGGAAATATCCCCAGCGCTATCTCTATGAACATGAAAATATCTACACCACTATCTTTGTAAACATGGAAATATCTTCACCGCTACCTGTATAAACATGGAAATATCTACAACACTATCTGTGTAAACATGGGAATATCTTCACAGTTATCTGTGTAAACATTGAAATATCTACACCGCTATCTTTGTAAAGATGGAAATATCTTCACCGCTATCTGTGTAAAGATGGAAATATCTTCACTGCAATATGCGCAAATATGGAAATATCTACACCGCCATCTCTGTAAACATGGAAATATCTGCAGCGCTATCTGTATAAACATGGAAATATCTGCACTGCTATCTGTATAAACATGGAAATATCTCCATGGCTATCTCTGTAAACATGGAAATATCTACACCGCCATCTGTATAAACATGGAAATACCTACACAGTCATCTGTATAAACATGGAAAAATCGACACCACTATCTGTATACACATGGAAACATCTACAACGCCATCGGTATAAACATGGAAATATCTACACAGCCGTCTGTATAAACATGGAAATATCTATTCAGCCATCTCTATAAACATGGAAGTATCTACACAGCTATCTGTATAAATATGGAAATAGTCACACTGCTATCTGCATAAACATGGAAATATCTACCCCTCCATTTGGAAAAACATGGAAATATCTACACAGTCATCTGTATAAACATGGAAATATCTACATCGCTATCTGTATAAACATGGAAATATCTCCAGCGCTATCTCTATAAACATGGAAATATCTACACCGTTATCTTTGTAAACATGGAAATATCTACACAGCTACCTGTATAAACATGGAAATATCTACAACACTATCTGTGTAAACATGGGAATACCTTCACAGCTATCTGTGTTAACGTGGAAATATGTACGCCTCTATCTGTGTAAAGATGGAAATATCTACCCCGAAATATGCGCAATTATGGAAATATCTACACAGCTATCTCTGTAACCATGCAAATATCTACACCGCTATCTGTATAAACACGGAAATATCTTCACTGCTATCTGCATAAACATGGAAATATCTACATGGCTATCTCCATAAACATGGAAATATCTACACCGCCATCTGTATAAACATGGAAATACCGACACAGCCATCTTTATAAACATGGAAAAATCTACACCACTATCTGTATAAACATGGAAATATCTACACAGCCATCTGTATAAACATGGAAATATCTACACAGCCATCTGTATAAACATGGAAATATCTACACTGCCATCTGTATAAACATGGAAATATCTACACAGACATCTGTATAATCATGGAAATATCTACACAGCCATCTCTAAAAACATGGAAATATTTACATTGCTATCTGTATAAACATGGAAATTGCCACAACTCTATCTGCATAAACATGGAAATATATACACCGCCATCTGTAAAAACATGGAAATATCGACACAGTCATCTGTATAAACATGGAAATATCTACACCTACACGTGTATAAACATGGAAATATCTACACTGCCATCTGTATACACATGGAAATATCTACACAGCCATCTGTATAAACACGGAAATATCTACACCGCTATCTCCATAAACATGGAAATACCTACACCGCAATCTGTATAAACATGGAAATATCTACACCACTATCTGTATAAACATGGAAGTATCTCCACAGCTATCGGTAAAAATATGGAAATATCTACACCGCTATCTCCATAAACATGGAAATATCTACACCGCTAGCTGTATAAACATGGAAATATCTACTTGGCTATCTCTAGAAACATGGAAATATCTACACTGCCATCTGTACAAACATGGAAATATCTACACAGTCGATTGCATAAACATGAAAATATCTACACCACTATCTGTATAAACATGGAAATATCTACACCGTTATCTTTGTAAACATGGAAATATCTACACCGCTACCTGTATAAACACGGAAATACCTACATCACTATCTGTGTAAACATGGGAATATCTTCACAGCTATCTGTGTAACCATGGAAATATGTACACCGCTATCTGTGTAAAAATGGAAATATCTACACCGCAATATGCGCAAATATGGAAATATCTACACCGCTATATCTGTAAACATGGAAATATCTACACCGCTATCTCTGTAAACATGGAAATATCTACACCGCTATCTGTATAAACTTGGAAATACCTACACATTCATCTGTATAAACATGGAAAAATCTACACCACTATCTGTATAAACATGGAAATATCTCCACTGCCATCTGTATAAACATGGAAATATCTACACAGCCATCTGTATAAACATGGAAATATCTACACAGCCATCTCTATAAACATGGAAATATCTACAGAGCTATCTGTATAAACATCGAAAGAGCCACACCGCTATCTGTATAAACATGGAAATATCTACACCGCCGTCTGTAAAAACAAGGAAATATCTACACAGTCATCTGTAAAAACATGGAAATATCTACATCTCCATGTGTATAAACATGGAAATATCTACACCGTCATCTGTATACACATGGAAATACCTACACAGCCATCTGTATAAACATGGAAATATCTATACCGCTATCTCCATAAACTTTGAAATACCCACACCGCAATCTGTATAAACATGGAAATATCTACACCGCAATCTGTATAAACATGGAAGTATCTACACTGCTATCTGTAAAAATATGAAAATATCTACACCGCTATCTCTATAAACATGGAAATATCTACACCGCTAGCTGTATAAACGTGGAAATATCTACTTGGCTCTCTCTAGAAACAGGGAAATATCTACACCGCCATCTGTATAAACATGGAAATATCTACACAGTCGATTGCATAAACATGGAAATATCTACACCACTATCTGTGTAAACATGGAAATATCTACACTGCTATCTTTATAGACATGGAAATATCTACACCGCTATCTGTATAAACATGGGAATATCTACAACAATGTCTGTGTAAACATGGAAATATCTACAGAGCTATCAGTGTAAACATGGAAATATGTACACCAATATCTGAGTAAAGATGAAAATATGTACACCGCAATCTGTACAAATATCAAAATATCTACTACGCTATCTCTTTAAACATGGAAATATCTTCCCCGTAATCTGTATAAACATGGAAATATCTACACCGCTATCTGTATAAACATGGAAATATCTACACCGCTATCTCTATAAATATTGAAATATCTACAACGATATCTCTATAAACATGGAAATGCCTACACAGCTATCTGTATAAACATGGAAATATCTACATGGCTATCTCTATAAACATGGAAATATCTACACCGCCATCTGTATAAACATGGAAATAACTACACAGTCATCTGTATAAACATGGAAACATCTACAACACTATCTATATAAACATGGCAATATCTACACTGCCATCTGTATAAACATGGAAATGTCTACACCGCCATCTGTATAAACATGGAAATATCTCCAACGCTATCTGTATAATCTCAGAAATATCTGCACTGCTATCTGTATAAACATGGAAATATCTACATGGCTATATCCATAAACATGGAAATATCTACACCGCCATCTGTACAAACATGGAAATACCTACACAGTCGTCTCTATAAACATGGAAAAATCTACACCTACAGGTATATAAACATGGAAATATCTACACTGCCATCTGTATACACATGGAAATATCTACACAGCCATCTGTATAAACATGGAAATATCTACACCGGTATCTCCATAAACATGGAAATACCTACACAGCAATCTGTATAAACATGGAAATGTCTACACCGTTATCTGTATAAACATGGAAGTATCTACACCGCTATCTGTTAAAATATCGAAATATCTACACCGCTATCTCTATAAACCTGGAAATATTTACACTGCTTGCTGTATAAACATGGAAATATCTACTTGGCTATCTCTAGAAACATGGAAATATCTACACCGCCATCCGTATAAACATGGAAATACCTACACAGTCAATTGCATAAACATGGAAATATCTACACCACTGTCTGTATAAATATGGAAATATCTACACCGCTATCTGTATAAACATGGAAATACCTACACCGCTATCTATATAAACATGGAATTATCTACACCGCTATCTCTATAAACATAGAAATATCTAAAACGCCATCTCTATAAACATGGAAATGTCTACACCGCCATCAGCATAAACATGGAAATAACTACACCGCCGTCTGTATAAACATGGAAATATCTACACCGCCATCTCTATAAACATAGAAACATCTGCACTGTCATCTGTTGAAAGATGGAAATACCTACACCGAGATCTGCATAAACATGGAAATATCTACACCTCTACCTGTATAAAGATGGAAATAGCTACACAGCTATCAGTATAAATATGGAAATATTTACACCGCTATCTCTATGAACATGGAAATGTCTACACCGCCATCTGTAAAAACATGGAAATATTTACACAGTCATCTGTATAAACATGGAAATATCTACACCTAAATTTTTAAAACATGGAAATATCTACACTGCCATCTGAATACACATGAAAATATGTACACAACCATCTGTATAAACATGGAAATATCTACACTGTTATCTCTATAAACATGCAAATACCTACACCACCATCTGTATACATGGAAATATCTACACCGCTATCTGTATAAACATGGAAATATCTACACCGCTATCTGTATAAACTTGGAAATATCTACACCGCCATCTGTATAAACATGGAAATTTCTCCACCGCTATCTGTATAAAAATGGAAATACCTCCACCGCTATCTGTAAACATGGAAATATCTACACTGCTATCTGTATAAACATGGAAATATCTACACAGCCATGTGTATATACATGGAAATATCTACACCGCTATCCATATAAACATGGAAATAACTGCACCGCTATCTGTATAAACATGGAAATATCTACACCGCCATCTACATATCAATGGAAATATCTGCGCCGCCATCTGTATAAACATGAAAATATCTACACGGTCATCTGTGTATAGATGGAAATGTCAACACCGCCATCTGTACAAACATGGAAATATCTACACAGCCATGTGTATATACATGGAAATATCTACACCGCTATCCATATAAACATGGAAATAACTGCACCGCTATCTGTATAAACATGCAAATATCTACACCGCCATCTACATATCCATGGAAATATCTGCGCCGCCATCTGTATAAACATGAAAATATCTACACGGTCATCTGTGTATAGATGGAAATATCAACACCGCCATCTGTACAAACATGGAAATATCTACACCGCTATCTCTATAAACATGGAAATATCTACACCGTGATCTGTATAAACATGGAAATATTTAAACCGCTATCTGTATAAACATGGAAATTTCTACACTGTTGTCTGTATAAATATGGAAATATCTACACCGCCATCTGTATAAACAAGGAAATACTTATACAGTCATCTGTGTAAACATGGAAATATCTATACCACCATCTGTATAAACATGGAAATATCTAAAATGCCATCTGTATACACATGGAAATACCTACACGGCAATCTGTGTATAGATGGAAACATCAACACCGCCATCTGTACAAACATGGAAATATCTACACTGCTATCTCTATAAACACGGAAATATCTACACTGCGGTCTGTATAAGCATGGAAATATCTACACCGCTATCTGTATAAACATGGAAATATCTAGACCGCAAACTTTATAAACATGGAAATATGTACAACGTGATCTGTATAAACATGGAAATATCTACACAGCTATCTGTATAAACATGGAAATATCTACACAGCTATCTCTATAAACATGGAAATATCTACACCGCCATCTGTATAAACATGGAAATAACTACAAAGTCATGTGAATAAACATGTAAATATCTGCAAAGCCATCTGTATAAACATGGAAATATCTACACAGCCATCTGTATATACATGGAAATATCTACGCCGCTATCTGTATAAACATGGAAATAACTACACCGCTATTTGTATAAACAAAGAAATATCTACACCGTGACTTGTATAAACATGGAAATATTTACACCGCTATCTGTATAAACATGGAAATTTCTACACCGTTATCTGTATAAATATGGAAATATCTACGCCGCTATCTCTATAAACATGTACATATCTACACCGCCATCTGTATAAACATGGAAATACCTATACAGTCATCTGTGTAAACATGGAAATATCTACACCACCATCTGTATAAACATGGAAATATCTACAATGCCATCTGTATACACATGGAAATACCTACACGGCAATCGGTTTATAGATGGAAACATCAACTCCGCCATCTGTACAAACTTGGAAATATCTACACTGCTATCTGTATAAACATGGAAATATCTACACAGCTATCTCTATAAACATGGAAATATCTACAAAGCCATTTGTATAAACAGGGAAATACCTACACAGTCATGTGTAGGAACATGGAAATATCTCCACTGCCATCTGTATAAACATAGAAATATCTACACAGCCCTCTGTAAATATGGAGATATCTGCATAGGCATCTGTATAAAAATGGAAATATCTGTACCGCTATCTGTATAAACATGGAAATGCCTACACCGCTGTCTCTATAAACATGGAAGTATGTACACCGCTATGTGTATAAACATGGAAATATATCCACTGCTCTCTGTATAAACCTGTAAATATCTACAGCGCCTTCTCTATAAACATTGAAATATCCACATTGCCATCTGTAAAAACATGGAAATATCTACACAGTCATCTGAATAAACATGGAAATATCTACACCACCATCTGTATAAACATGGAAATACCTACAATACCATCTGTATACACATGGGAATATCTACACAGTCATCTGAATAAACATGGAAATATCTTCACTACCATCTGTATAAACATGGAAATACCTACAATACCATCTGTATACACATGGAAATATCTACACAGACATCTGCATAAATATGGAAATATCTAGCCCACCATCTGTATAAACATGGAATTATGTACACTGCCATCTGTAGAAAGATGGATATATCTACACCGCTATCTCTATAAATATGGAAATATCTACACCGCCATCTCTATAAACATGGAAATATCTACACTGCCATCTCCATAAAGATTGAAGTATCTTCTCCGCCATGTGTATAAACACGGAAATATCTACACCACCATCTGTGTAAACATGGAAATATCTACACCGCTATCTGTATAAACATGGAAATATCTACAGCGCCATCTGCATGTCCATGGAAATATATACGCCGCCATCTGTATAAACATGGAAATATCTACACAGCCATCTGTATAAACACGGAAATATCTACACCGCAATCTGTATAAACATGGAAATATCTACACCGCGATCTGTATAAACATGGAAATAACTTCACCACGATCTGTATAAACATGGAAATATCTACAAAGCTATCTCTATAATCATGGAAATATCTACACCACTATCTGTATAAACATGGAAATATCTACACTGTCATCTATATAAACATGGAAATATCTAAACTGCCATCTGTGGAAAGATGGAAATATCTACACCACGATCTGTACATATATCAAAATATCTACACCGCTATCTGTGTAAAGATGGAAATATCTACACCGCAATCTGTGTAAAGATGGAAATATCTACACTGCTATCTCTGTAAACATGGAAATATCTACGCCACTGTCTCTGTAAACATGGAAATATCTACGCCACTATCTGTATAAATATGGAAATATCTACATCGCTATCTGTATAAACAAGGATATATCTACACCGTTATCTGTATAAACATGGAAATATCTACACCGCTATCTATATAAATATGGAAATATCTACACCGCCATTTGTGTAAACATAAAAATATCTACAGAGTCATCTGTATACACTTGGAAATATCTACACAGGCATCTGTATAAACATGGATGTATCTACACAACTATCTCTATAAACAAGGAAATACTTACAGCGCTATCTCTATAAACATGGAAATATCAACGCCACAATCTCCACAAACATGGAAATATCTACATCGCTATCTGTATAAACAGGGAAATATCTCCATCAATATCTGTATAAACATGGAAATATCTACACTGCTATCTTTATAAACAAGGAAATATCTACACCGCTATCTGTATAAACATGGAAATATCTTCAACGCTATCTGTGTAAACATGGAAATATCTACACAGCTATCTGTGTAAACTTGGAAATATCTACACAGGTATCTTTGTAAAAATGGAAATATCTACACGGCAATCTGTGCAAAGAGGGAAATATCTACACCGCTATCTCTGAAATCATGGAAATATCTACACCGCTATCTGTATAAATATGGAAATATCCACACCACTATCTCTATAAACATGGAAATACCTACACCGATTTCACTATATACATGGAAATATCTACACTGCAATCTCTATATACATAGAAATAGCTACACAGCCTTCTGTATAAACACGAAAATATCTACACCGCCATCTTCAGAAACATGGATGTATCTACACCGCCATCTGTTTAAACATGGAAATATCTACCCCATTATCTTTATAAACATGGAAATACCTTCACTGCCATCTGTAAAAACATGGAAATATCTACACCGCCATCTCTATAAACACGGAAATATCTACACCCCTATCTGTATAAATATGGAAATATCTACACCGCCATCTCTATAAACATGGAAATATCTACACCACGATCAGTATAAACATGGAAATATCTACACCGCCATCTGTATAAACATGGAAATATCTCCACTGCTATCTCTATAAACATCGAAATACCTACACCGCCATCTGTATAAACATGGAAATACTTACAAATTTACCTGTATAAACATGGAAATATCTGCACCGCCATGTGTAAAAACATGGAAATATCTACACAGCCATGTGTATATACATTGAACTATCTACACCACTATCTATATAAACATGGAAATAACTACACCGCTATCTGTATAAACATGGAAATATCTACACCGCCATCTACATATCCATGGAAATATCTGTGCTGCCATCTGCATAAACATGGAAATATCTACACGGTCTTCTGTGTATAGATGGAAATATCAACACCGCCATCTATACAAACATGGAAATATCTGCACCGCTATCTGTATAAACATATAAATATCTACACAGCTGTCTGTATAAACATAGAAATATCTACACCGCTATATGTATAAACATGGAAATATCTACACCGCTATCTCTATAAACATGGAAATATCTACACCGTGATCTGTATAAACATGGAAATATTTACACTGCTATCTGTATAAACATGGAAATTTCTACACCGTTATCTGTAGAAATATGGAAATATCTACACCGCTCTCTCTATAAGCATGGAAATATCCACACCGCCATCTGTATAAACATGGAAATACCTATAGAGTCATCTGTGTAAACATGGAAATATCTACACTACCATCTGTATAAACATGGAAATATCTTCAATGCCATCTGTATACACATGGAAATACCTACACGGCAATCTGTGTATAGATGGAAACATCAACACCGCCATCTATACAAACATGGAAATATCTACACTGCTATCTCTATAAACATGGAAATATCTACACTGCGGTCTGTATAAACATGGAAATATCTACACCGGTATCTGTATGAACATGGAAATATCTACACCATGATCTGTATAAACATGGAAATATATACACCGCTATCTGTATAAACATGGAAATTGCTGCACCGGTATCTCCATAAACATGGAAATATCTACAAAGACATCTGTGTAAACATGGAAATACCTACACAGTCATGTGTAGGAACATTAAAATATCTACACTGCCTTCTGTATAAACATAGAAATATCTACATAGCCCTCTGTATAAATATGGAAATATCTGCATAGGCATCTGTGTAAACATGGAAATATCTGCACTGCTATCTGTATAAACATGGAAATACCTACACCGCTGTCTCTATAAACATGGAAATATGTACACCGCTATGTGTATAAACATGGAAATATCTCCACTGCTCTCTGTATAAACATGGAAATATCTCCACCGTTATCTGTATAAACATGGAAATATCTACAGGGCCATCTCTATAAACATTGAAATATCTACACTGCCATCTGTAAAAACATGGAAATATCTACACAGTCATCTGAATAAAGATGGAAATATCTTCACCACCATCTGTATAAACATGGAAATACCTACAATACCATCTGTATACACCTGGAAATATCTACACAGACATCTGTATAAATATGGAAATACCTACACCGCCATCTGTAAACATGGAAATATCTACACTGCCATCTGTAGAAAGATGGAAATATCTACACCGCTATCTCTATAAATATGGAAATATCTACACCGCCATCTCTATAAACATGAAAATATCTACACTGCCATCTCCATAAAGATGGAAGTATCTACTCTGCCACGTGTATAAACACGGAAATATCTACACCACTATCTGTGTAAACATGGAAATATCTACACCGCTATCTCTTTAAACATGGAAATATCCACACCGCCATCTGCATGTCCATGGAAATATCTACGCCGCCATCTATATAAACATGGAAATATCTACACGGCCATCTGTGTATAGATGGAAATATCAACACCGCCATCTGTAGAAACATGGAAATATCTACACCGCTATCTCTATAAACATGGAAATATCTGCACTGCCATCTGTAAAAACATGGAAATACGTATACAGTCATCTGTATAAACATGGAAATATCTACAATGCCATCTGTATACACATGGAAATATCTACACAGCCATCTGTATAAACATGTAAATATCTACACTGCTATCTCTATAAACATGGAAATATCTACACCGCCATCTCTATAAACATGAAAATATCTACACTGCCATCTCCATCAACATGGAACAAACTACTCTGCCATATGTAGAAACATGGAAACATCTACACCGCCACCTGTGTGAATAAGGAAATATCTACAATGCCATCTGTATAAAGATATAAATATCTGCACCGCGAGCTGTATAAACATGGAAATATCTACATCGCTATCTGTATAAACGTGGAAATACCAACACCGCTGTCGGTATGAACATGGAAATATCTACAACGCCATCTATATAAACATGGAAATATCTACACCGCTATGTCTATAAGCATGGAAATACCTACACCGCTATCTCTATAAACATGGAAATATCTACACCGCTATCTGTAAAAACATGGAAATATCTACACCGCGATCTGTATGAACATGGAAATATCTACACCGCGATCTGTACAAACATGGAAATATCTACACCGCAATCTGTGTAAACATGGAAATATCTACACCGATATCTGTGAAAACATGGAAATATCTACACCGCTATCTGTATAAACATGGAAATATCTACACCACGATCTGTATAAACATGGAAATATCTACACCGAGATCTGTATAAACATGGAAATATCTACACCGCAATCTGTATAAACATGGAAATATCCACACCGCTATCTCTATAAACATGGAAAAATCAACACTGCTATCTCTACGAACATGGTAATATCTACACCGCCGTCTCTATAAACATGGAAATATCTACACCACGATCAGTATAAACATGGAAATATCTACACCGCTATCTGTATAAACATGGAAATATCTACAATGCCATCTGTAGAAAGATGGAAATATCTACACCGCAATCTGTGTAAACATGGAAATATCTACACCGATATCTGTGAAAACATGGAAATATCTACACCGCTATCTGTATAAACATGGAAATATCTACACCACGATCTGTATAAACATGGAAATATCTACACCGAGATCTGTATAAACATGGAAATATCTACACCGCAATCTGTATAAACATGGAAATATCTGCAAAGCTATCTCCATAAACATGGAAATATCTACACCGCCATCTGTATAAACATGGAAATACCTACAAAGTAATCTGTATAAACATGGAAATATCTACACAGCGAACTGCATAAACATGGAAATATCTACACAGCCATCTGTATATACGTGGAAATATCTACACCGCTATCTGTATAAACATGGAAATAACTACACCGCTATTTGTATAAACAAGGAAATATCTACACCGCAATCTGTATAAACATCAAAATATCTACACCGCAATCTCTATAAACCTGGAAATATCCACACCCCTATCTGTATAAACATGGAAATATCTACACCGCCATCCCTATAAACATGGAAATATCTACACCACGATCAGTATAAACATTGAAATATCTACACCGCTGTCAGTATAAACATGGAAATATCTCCACTGCTATCTCTATAAATATCGAAATATCTACACCGCCATCTGTATAAACATGGAAATACTTACAAAGTTATCTGTATAAACATGGAAATATCTACACCACCATCTGTATAAACATGGAAATATCTACACAGCCATGTGTACATACATGGAAATATCTACACCTCTATCTATATAAACATGGAAATAACTACACCGCTATCTGTATAAACATGGAAATATCTACACCGCCATCTACATATCCATGGAAATATCTGCGCCGCCATCTGTATAAACATGGAAATATCTACACGGTCATCTGTGTATAGATGGAAATATCAACACCGCCATCTGTACAAGCATGGAAATATCTGCACCGCTATCTGTATAAACATGGAAATATCTACACCGCGGTCTGTATAAACATGGAAATATCTACACCACTGTCTGTATAAACATGGAAATATCTACACCGTCATCTCTATAAACATGGAAATGTCTACACCGTGATCTGTATAAACATGGAAATATTTACACCGCTATCTTCATAAACATGGAAACTTCTACACCGTTATCTGTATAAATATGGAAATATCTACACCGCTATCTCTATAAACTTGGAAATATCTACACCGCCATCTGTATAAACATGGAAATACCTATACAGTCATCTGTGTAAACATGGAAATATCTACACCACCATCTGTAGAAACATGGAAATATCTACAATGCCATCAGTATACACACGGAAATACCTACACGGCAATCTGTGTATAGATGGAAACATCAACACCGCCATCTGTACAAACATGGAAATATCTACACTGCTATCTCTATAAACATGGAAATATCTACACTGCGGTCTATATAAACATGGAAATATCTACACCGGTATCTTTATAAACATGGAAATATCTACACCACGATCTGTATAAACGTGGAAATATATACACCGCTATGTGTATAAACATGGAAATATCTGCAACGCTGTCTCTATAAACATGGAAATATCTACAAAGCCATCTGTATAAACATGGAAATTCCTACACAGTCATGTGTAGGAACATGGAAATATCTACACTGCCATCTGTATAAACATAGAAATATCTACACGGCCCTCTGTATAAATATGGAATTATCTGCATAGTCATCTGTGTAAACGGAAATATCTGCATCGCTATCTGTATAAACATGGAAATACCTACACCGCTGTCTCTATAAACATGGAAATATGTACACCGCTATGTGTATAAACATGGAAATATCTCCACTGCTCTCTGTATAAACATGGAAATATCTCCACCGTTATCTGTATAAACATGGAAATATCTACAGCGCCATCTCTATAAACATTGAAATATCTACACTGCCTTCTGTAAAAACATGGAAATATCCACACAGTCATCTGAATAAACACGGAAATATCTACACCACCATCTGTATATACATGGAAATACCTAAAATACCATCTGTATACACATGGAAATATCTACACAGACATCTGTATAAATATGGAAATTTCTACACAGACATCTGTATAAATATGGAAATATCTACACGGCCATCTGTATAAACATGGAAATATCTACACTGCCATCTGTAGAAAGATGGAAATATCTACACCGCTATCTCTATAAATATGGAAATATCTACACCGCCATCTCTATAAACATGAAAATATCTACACTGCCATCTCCATAAAAATGGAAGTATCTACTCTGCCATGTGTATAAACACGGAAATATCTATACCACCATCTGTGTAAACATGGAAATACCTACGCCGCTATCTGTATAAACATGGAAATATCTACACTGCCATCTGCATGCCCATGGAAATATCTATGCCGCCATCTGTATACACATGGAAATATCTACACGGCCATCTGTGTATAGATGGAAATATCAACACCGCCATCTGTACAAACATGGAAATATCTACACCGCAATCTCTATAAACATGGAAATATCTGCACTGCCATCTGTAAAAACATGGAAATAACTATAGAGTCATGTGTATAAACATGGAAATATCTACAATGCCATCTGTATACACATGGAAATATCTACACCGTTATCTCTATAAACATGGAAATATCTACACCACCATCTGTATAAACATGGAAATACCTATAGAGTCATCTGTGTAAACATGGAAATATCTACACCACCATCTGTATAAACATGGAAATATCTACACCTCGATCTGTATAAACATGGAATTATATACACCGCTATCTGTATAAACATGGAAATATCTGCACCGCTATCTCTTTAAACATGGAAATATCTACAAAGCCATCTGTATAAACATGGAAATACCTACACAGTCATTTGTAGGAACATGGAAATATCTACACTGCCATCTGTATACACATAGATATATCTACACAACCCTCTGTATAAATATGGAGATATCTGCATAGGCATCTGTATAAACTTGGAAATATCCACACCGCAATCTGTATAAACATGGAAATATCTACACCACTATCTGTATAAATATGAAATATCTAAACCGCTATCTCTATAAAAGTGGAAATATCTCCACTGCTATCTGTATAAACATGGAAATATCTTCAATTCTATCGGTATAAACATGGAAATATCTACACCGCCATCTGTATAAACATGGAAATATCTCCACTGCTATCTCTATAAACATCGAAATAACTACACCGCCATCTGTATAAACATGGAAATACTTACAAATTTACCTGTATAAACATGGAAATATCTGCACCGCCATGTGTAAAAACATGGAAATATCTACACAGCCATGTGTATATACATTGAACTATCTACACCACTATCTATATAAACATGGAAATAACTACACCGCTATCTGTATAAACATGGAAATATCTACACCGCCATCTACATATCCATGGAAATATCTGTGCTGCCATCTGCATAAACATGGAAATATCTACACGGTCTTCTGTGTATAGATGGAAATATCAACACCGCCATCTATACAAACATGGAAATATCTGCACCGCTATCTGTATAAACATATAAATATCTACACAGCTGTCTGTATAAACATAGAAATATCTACACCGCTATCTGTATAAACATGGAAATATCTACACCGCTATCTCTATAAACATGGAAATATCTACACCGTGATCTGTATAAACATGGAAATATTTACACTGCTATCTGTATAAACATGGAAATTTCTACACCGTTATCTGTAGAAATATGGAAATATCTACACCGCTCTCTCTATAAGCATGGAAATATCCACACCGCCATCTGTATAAACATGGAAATACCTATAGAGTCATCTGTGTAAACATGGAAATATCTACACTACCATCTGTATAAACATGGAAATATCTTCAATGCCATCTGTATACACATGGAAATACCTACACGGCAATCTGTGTATAGATGGAAACATCAACACCGCCATCTATACAAACATGGAAATATCTACACTGCTATCTCTATAAACATGGAAATATCTACACTGCGGTCTGTATAAACATGGAAATATCTACACCGGTATCTGTATGAACATGGAAATATCTACACCATGATCTGTATAAACATGGAAATATATACACCGCTATCTGTATAAACATGGAAATTTCTGCACCGGTATCTCCATAAACATGGAAATATCTACAAAGACATCTGTGTAAACATGGAAATACCTACACAGTCATGTGTAGGAACATTAAAATATCTACACTGCCTTCTGTATAAACATAGAAATATCTACATAGCCCTCTGTATAAATATGGAAATATCTGCATAGGCATCTGTGTAAACATGGAAATATCTGCAATGCTATCTGTATAAACATGGAAATACCTACACTGCTGTCTCTATAAACATGGAAATATGTACACCGCTATGTGTATAAACATGGAAATATCTCCACTGCTCTCTGTATAAACATGGAAATATCTCCACCGTTATCTGTATAAACATGGAAATATCTACAGAGCCATCTCTATAAACATTGAAATATCTACACTGCCATCTGTAAAAACATGGAAATATCTACACAGTCATCTGAATAAAGATGGAAATATCTTCACCACCATCTGTATAAACATGGAAATACCTACAATACCATCTGTATACACCTGGAAATATCTACACAGACATCTGTATAAATATGGAAATACCTACACCGCCATCTGTAAACATGGAAATATCTACACTGCCATCTGTAGAAAGATGGAAATATCTACACCGCTATCTCTATAAATATGGAAATATCTACACCGCCATCTCTATAAACATGAAAATATCTACACTGCCATCTCCATAAAGATGGAAGTATCTACTCTGCCACGTGTATAAACACGGAAATATCTACACCACTATCTGTGTAAACATGGAAATATCTACACCGCTATCTCTTTAAACATGGAAATATCCACACCGCCATCTGCATGTCCATGGAAATATCTACGCCGCCATCTATATAAACATGGAAATATCTACACGGCCATCTGTGTATAGATGGAAATATCAACACCGCCATCTGTAGAAACATGGAAATATCTACACCGCTATCTCTATAAACATGGAAATATCTGCACTGCCATCTGTAAAAACATGGAAATACGTATACAGTCATCTGTATAAACATGGAAATATCTACAATGCCATCTGTATACACATGGAAATATCTACACAGCCATCTGTATAAACATGTAAATATCTACACTGCTATCTCTATAAACATGGAAATATCTACACCGCCATCTCTATAAACATGAAAATATCTACACTGCCATCTCCATCAACATGGAACTAACTACTCTGCCATCTGTAGAAACATGGAAACATCTACACCGCCATCTGTGTGAATAAGGAAATATCTACAATGCCATCTGTATAAAGATATAAATATCTGCACCGCGAGCTGTATAAACATGGAAATATCTACATCGCTATCTGTATAAACGTGGAAATACCAACACCGCTGTCGGTATGAACATGGAAATATCTACAACGCCATCTATATAAACATGGAAATATCTACACCGCTATGTCTATAAGCATGGAAATACCTACACCGCTATCTCTATAAACATGGAAATATCTACACCGCTATCTGTAAAAACATGGAAATATCTACACCGCGATCTGTATGAACATGGAAATATCTACACCGCGATCTGTACAAACATGGAAATATCTACACCGCAATCTGTGTAAACATGGAAATATCTACACCGATATCTGTGAAAACATGGAAATATCTACACCGCTATCTGTATAAACATGGAAATATCTACACCACGATCTGTATAAACATGGAAATATCTACACCGAGATCTGTATAAACATGGAAATATCTACACCGCAATCTGTATAAACATGGAAATATCCACACCGCTATCTCTATAAACATGGAAAAATCAACACTGCTATCTCTACGAACATGGTAATATCTACACCGCCGTCTCTATAAACATGGAAATATCTACACCACGATCAGTATAAACATGGAAATATCTACACCGCTATCTGTATAAACATGGAAATATCTACAATGCCATCTGTAGAAAGATGGAAATATCTACACCGCAATCTGTGTAAACATGGAAATATCTACACCGATATCTGTGAAAACATGGAAATATCTACACCGCTATCTGTATAAACATGGAAATATCTACACCACGATCTGTATAAACATGGAAATATCTACACCGAGATCTGTATAAACATGGAAATATCTACACCGCAATCTGTATAAACATGGAAATATCTGCAAAGCTATCTCCATAAACATGGAAATATCTACACCGCCATCTGTATAAACATGGAAATACCTACAAAGTAATCTGTATAAACATGGAAATATCTACACAGCGAACTGCATAAACATGGAAATATCTACACAGCCATCTGTATATACGTGGAAATATCTACACCGCTATCTGTATAAACATGGAAATAACTACACCGCTATTTGTATAAACAAGGAAATATCTACACCGCAATCTGTATAAACATCAAAATATCTACACCGCAATCTCTATAAACCTGGAAATATCCACACCCCTATCTGTATAAACATGGAAATATCTACACCGCCATCCCTATAAACATGGAAATATCTACACCACGATCAGTATAAACATTGAAATATCTACACGGCTGTCAGTAAAAACATGGAAATATCTCCACTGCTATCTCTATAAATATCGAAATATCTACACCGCCATCTGTATAAACATGGAAATACTTACAAAGTTATCTGTATAAACATGGAAATATCTACACCACCATCTGTATAAACATGGAAATATCTACACAGCCATGTGTACATACATGGAAATATCTACACCTCTATCTATATAAACATGGAAATAACTACACCGCTATCTGTATAAACATGGAAATATCTACACCGCCATCTACATATCCATGGAAATATCTGCGCCGCCATCTGTATAAACATGGAAATATCTACACGGTCATCTGTGTATAGATGGAAATATCAACACCGCCATCTGTACAAGCATGGAAATATCTGCACCGCTATCTGTATAAACATGGAAATATCTACACCGCGGTCTGTATAAACATGGAAATATCTACACCACTGTCTGTATAAACATGGAAATATCTACACCGTCATCTCTATAAACATGGAAATGTCTACACCGTGATCTGTATAAACATGGAAATATTTACACCGCTATCTTCATAAACATGGAAACTTCTACACCGTTATCTGTATAAATATGGAAATATCTACACCGCTATCTCTATAAACTTGGAAATATCTACACCGCCATCTGTATAAACATGGAAATACCTATACAGTCATCTGTGTAAACATGGAAATATCTACACCACCATCTGTATAAACATGGAAGTACCTATAGAGTCATCTGTGTAAACATGGAAATATCTACACCACCATCTGTATAAACATGGAAATATCTACACCTCGATCTGTATAAACATGGAATTATATACACCGCTATCTGTATAAACATGGAAATATCTGCACCGCTATCTCTTTAAACATGGAAATATCTACAAAGCCATCTGTATAAACATGGAAATACCTACACAGTCATTTGTAGGAACATGGAAATATCTACACTGCCATCTGTATACACATAGATATATCTACACAACCCTCTGTATAAATATGGAGATATCTGCATAGGCATCTGTATAAACTTGGAAATATCCACACCGCAATCTGTATAAACATGGAAATATCTACACCACTATCTGTATAAATATGAAATATCTAAACCGCTATCTCTATAAAAGTGGAAATATCTCCACTGCTATCTGTATAAACATGGAAATATCTTCAATTCTATCGGTATAAACATGGAAATATCTACACCGCCATCTGTATAAACATGGAAATATCTCCACTGCTATCTCTATAAACATCGAAATAACTACACCGCCATCTGTATAAACATGGAAATACTTACAAATTTACCTGTATAAACATGGAAATATCTGCACCGCCATGTGTAAAAACATGGAAATATCTACACAGCCATGTGTATATACATTGAACTATCTACACCACTATCTATATAAACATGGAAATAACTACACCGCTATCTGTATAAACATGGAAATATCTACACCGCCATCTACATATCCATGGAAATATCTGTGCTGCCATCTGCATAAACATGGAAATATCTACACGGTCTTCTGTGTATAGATGGAAATATCAACACCGCCATCTATACAAACATGGAAATATCTGCACCGCTATCTGTATAAACATATAAATATCTACACAGCTGTCTGTATAAACATAGAAATATCTACACCGCTATCTGTATAAACATGGAAATATCTACACCGCTATCTCTATAAACATGGAAATATCTACACCGTGATCTGTATAAACATGGAAATATTTACACTGCTATCTGTATAAACATGGAAATTTCTACACCGTTATCTGTAGAAATATGGAAATATCTACACCGCTCTCTCTATAAGCATGGAAATATCCACACCGCCATCTGTATAAACATGGAAATACCTATAGAGTCATCTGTGTAAACATGGAAATATCTACACTACCATCTGTATAAACATGGAAATATCTTCAATGCCATCTGTATACACATGGAAATACCTACACGGCAATCTGTGTATAGATGGAAACATCAACACCGCCATCTATACAAACATGGAAATATCTACACTGCTATCTCTATAAACATGGAAATATCTACACTGCGGTCTGTATAAACATGGAAATATCTACACCGGTATCTGTATGAACATGGAAATATCTACACCATGATCTGTATAAACATGGAAATATATACACCGCTATCTGTATAAACATGGAAATTTCTGCACCGGTATCTCCATAAACATGGAAATATCTACAAAGACATCTGTGTAAACATGGAAATACCTACACAGTCATGTGTAGGAACATTAAAATATCTACACTGCCTTCTGTATAAACATAGAAATATCTACATAGCCCTCTGTATAAATATGGAAATATCTGCATAGGCATCTTTGTAAACATGGAAATATCTGCACTGCTATCTGTATAAACATGGAAATACCTACACTGCTGTCTCTATAAACATGGAAATATGTACACCGCTATGTGTATAAACATGGAAATATCTCCACTGCTCTCTGTATAAACATGGAAATATCTCCACCGTTATCTGTATAAACATGGAAATATCTACAGAGCCATCTCTATAAACATTGAAATATCTACACTGCCATCTGTAAAAACATGGAAATATCTACACAGTCATCTGAATAAAGATGGAAATATCTTCACCACCATCTGTATAAACATGGAAATACCTACAATACCATCTGTATACACCTGGAAATATCTACACAGACATCTGTATAAATATGGAAATACCTACACCGCCATCTGTAAACATGGAAATATCTACACTGCCATCTGTAGAAAGATGGAAATATCTACACCGCTATCTCTATAAATATGGAAATATCTACACCGCCATCTCTATAAACATGAAAATATCTACACTGCCATCTCCATAAAGATGGAAGTATCTACTCTGCCACGTGTATAAACACGGAAATATCTACACCACTATCTGTGTAAACATGGAAATATCTACACCGCTATCTCTTTAAACATGGAAATATCCACACCGCCATCTGCATGTCCATGGAAATATCTACGCCGCCATCTATATAAACATGGAAATATCTACACGGCCATCTGTGTATAGATGGAAATATCAACACCGCCATCTGTAGAAACATGGAAATATCTACACCGCTATCTCTATAAACATGGAAATATCTGCACTGCCATCTGTAAAAACATGGAAATACGTATACAGTCATCTGTATAAACATGGAAATATCTACAATGCCATCTGTATACACATGGAAATATCTACACAGCCATCTGTATAAACATGTAAATATCTACACTGCTATCTCTATAAACATGGAAATATCTACACCGCCATCTCTATAAACATGAAAATATCTACACTGCCATCTCCATCAACATGGAACTAACTACTCTGCCATCTGTAGAAACATGGAAACATCTACACCGCCATCTGTGTGAATAAGGAAATATCTACAATGCCATCTGTATAAAGATATAAATATCTGCACCGCGAGCTGTATAAACATGGAAATATCTACATCGCTATCTGTATAAACGTGGAAATACCAACACCGCTGTCGGTATGAACATGGAAATATCTACAACGCCATCTATATAAACATGGAAATATCTACACCGCTATGTCTATAAGCATGGAAATACCTACACCGCTATCTCTATAAACATGGAAATATCTACACCGCTATCTGTAAAAACATGGAAATATCTACACCGCGATCTGTATGAACATGGAAATATCTACACCGCGATCTGTACAAACATGGAAATATCTACACCGCAATCTGTGTAAACATGGAAATATCTACACCGATATCTGTGAAAACATGGAAATATCTACACCGCTATCTGTATAAACATGGAAATATCTACACCACGATCTGTATAAACATGGAAATATCTACACCGAGATCTGTATAAACATGGAAATATCTACACCGCAATCTGTATAAACATGGAAATATCCACACCGCTATCTCTATAAACATGGAAAAATCAACACTGCTATCTCTACGAACATGGTAATATCTACACCGCCGTCTCTATAAACATGGAAATATCTACACCACGATCAGTATAAACATGGAAATATCTACACCGCTATCTGTATAAACATGGAAATATCTACAATGCCATCTGTAGAAAGATGGAAATATCTACACCGCAATCTGTGTAAACATGGAAATATCTACACCGATATCTGTGAAAACATGGAAATATCTACACCGCTATCTGTATAAACATGGAAATATCTACACCACGATCTGTATAAACATGGAAATAT
Source organism: Pan paniscus (assembly GCF_029289425.2). Classification (NCBI taxonomy): domain Eukaryota; kingdom Metazoa; phylum Chordata; class Mammalia; order Primates; family Hominidae; genus Pan; species Pan paniscus. The sequence goes on from NC_073255.2 coordinate 127,041,190, forward strand.
CTACACCGAGATCTGTATAAACATGGAAATATCTACACCGCAATCTGTATAAACATGGAAATATCTGCAAAGCTATCTCCATAAACATGGAAATATCTACACCGCCATCTGTATAAACATGGAAATACCTACAAAGTAATCTGTATAAACATGGAAATATCTACACAGCGAACTGCATAAACATGGAAATATCTACACAGCCATCTGTATATACGTGGAAATATCTACACCGCTATCTGTATAAACATGGAAATAACTACACCGCTATTTGTATAAACAAGGAAATATCTACACCGCAATCTGTATAAACATCAAAATATCTACACCGCAATCTCTATAAACCTGGAAATATCCACACCCCTATCTGTATAAACATGGAAATATCTACACCGCCATCCCTATAAACATGGAAATATCTACACCACGATCAGTATAAACATTGAAATATCTACACCGCTGTCAGTATAAACATGGAAATATCTCCACTGCTATCTCTATAAATATCGAAATATCTACACCGCCATCTGTATAAACATGGAAATACTTACAAAGTTATCTGTATAAACATGGAAATATCTACACCACCATCTGTATAAACATGGAAATATCTACACAGCCATGTGTACATACATGGAAATATCTACACCTCTATCTATATAAACATGGAAATAACTACACCGCTATCTGTATAAACATGGAAATATCTACACCGCCATCTACATATCCATGGAAATATCTGCGCCGCCATCTGTATAAACATGGAAATATCTACACGGTCATCTGTGTATAGATGGAAATATCAACACCGCCATCTGTACAAGCATGGAAATATCTGCACCGCTATCTGTATAAACATGGAAATATCTACACCGCGGTCTGTATAAACATGGAAATATCTACACCACTGTCTGTATAAACATGGAAATATCTACACCGTCATCTCTATAAACATGGAAATGTCTACACCGTGATCTGTATAAACATGGAAATATTTACACCGCTATCTTCATAAACATGGAAACTTCTACACCGTTATCTGTATAAATATGGAAATATCTACACCGCTATCTCTATAAACTTGGAAATATCTACACCGCCATCTGTATAAACATGGAAATACCTATACAGTCATCTGTGTAAACATGGAAATATCTACACCACCATCTGTAGAAACATGGAAATATCTACAATGCCATCAGTATACACACGGAAATACCTACATGGCAATCTGTGTATAGATGGAAACATCAACACCGCCATCTGTACAAACATGGAAATATCTACACTGCTATCTCTATAAACATGGAAATATCTACACTGCGGTCTATATAAACATGGAAATATCTACACCGGTATCTTTATAAACATGGAAATATCTACACCACGATCTGTATAAACGTGGAAATATATACACCGCTATGTGTATAAACATGGAAATATCTGCAACGCTGTCTCTATAAACATGGAAATATCTACAAAGCCATCTGTATAAACATGGAAATTCCTACACAGTCATGTGTAGGAACATGGAAATATCTACACTGCCATCTGTATAAACATAGAAATATCTACACGGCCCTCTGTATAAATATGGAATTATCTGCATAGTCATCTGTATAAACGGAAATATCTGCATCGCTATCTGTATAAACATGGAAATACCTACACCGCTGTCTCTATAAACATGGAAATATGTACACCGCTATGTGTATAAACATGGAAATATCTCCACTGCTCTCTGTATAAACATGGAAATATCTCCACCGTTATCTGTATAAACATGGAAATATCTACAGCGCCATCTCTATAAACATTGAAATATCTACACTGCCTTCTGTAAAAACATGGAAATATCCACACAGTCATCTGAATAAACACGGAAATATCTACACCACCATCTGTATATACATGGAAATACCTAAAATACCATCTGTATACACATGGAAATATCTACACAGACATCTGTATAAATATGGAAATTTCTACACAGACATCTGTATAAATATGGAAATATCTACACGGCCATCTGTATAAACATGGAAATATCTACACTGCCATCTGTAGAAAGATGGAAATATCTACACCGCTATCTCTATAAATATGGAAATATCTACACCGCCATCTCTATAAACATGAAAATATCTACACTGCCATCTCCATAAAAATGGAAGTATCTACTCTGCCATGTGTATAAACACGGAAATATCTATACCACCATCTGTGTAAACATGGAAATACCTACGCCGCTATCTGTATAAACATGGAAATATCTACACTGCCATCTGCATGCCCATGGAAATATCTATGCTGCCATCTGTATACACATGGAAATATCTACACGGCCATCTGTGTATAGATGGAAATATCAACACCGCCATCTGTACAAACATGGAAATATCTACACCGCAATCTCTATAAACATGGAAATATCGGCACTGCCATCTGTAAAAACATGGAAATAACTATAGAGTCATGTGTATAAACATGGAAATATCTACAATGCCATCTGTATACACATGGAAATATCTACACCGTTATCTCTATAAACATGGAAATATCTACACCACCATCTGTATAAACATGGAAATACCTATAGAGTCATCTGTGTAAACATGGAAATATCTACACCACCATCTGTATAAACATGGAAATATCTACACCTCGATCTGTATAAACATGGAATTATATACACCGCTATCTGTATAAACATGGAAATATCTGCACCGCTATCTCTTTAAACATGGAAATATCTACAAAGCCATCTGTATAAACATGGAAATACCTACACAGTCATTTGTAGGAACATGGAAATATCTACACTGCCATCTGTATACACATAGATATATCTACACAACCCTCTGTATAAATATGGAGATATCTGCATAGGCATCTGTATAAACTTGGAAATATCCACACCGCAATCTGTATAAACATGGAAATATCTACACCACTATCTGTATAAATATGAAATATCTAAACCGCTATCTCTATAAAAGTGGAAATATCTCCACTGCTATCTGTATAAACATGGAAATATCTTCAATTCTATCGGTATAAACATGGAAATATCTACACCGCCATCTGTATAAACATGGAAATATCTCCACTGCTATCTCTATAAACATCGAAATAACTACACCGCCATCTGTATAAACATGGAAATACTTACAAATTTACCTGTATAAACATGGAAATATCTGCACCGCCATGTGTAAAAACATGGAAATATCTACACAGCCATGTGTATATACATTGAACTATCTACACCACTATCTATATAAACATGGAAATAACTACACCGCTATCTGTATAAACATGGAAATATCTACACCGCCATCTACATATCCATGGAAATATCTGTGCTGCCATCTGCATAAACATGGAAATATCTACACGGTCTTCTGTGTATAGATGGAAATATCAACACCGCCATCTATACAAACATGGAAATATCTGCACCGCTATCTGTATAAACATATAAATATCTACACAGCTGTCTGTATAAACATAGAAATATCTACACCGCTATCTGTATAAACATGGAAATATCTACACCGCTATCTCTATAAACATGGAAATATCTACACCGTGATCTGTATAAACATGGAAATATTTACACTGCTATCTGTATAAACATGGAAATTTCTACACCGTTATCTGTAGAAATATGGAAATATCTACACCGCTCTCTCTATAAGCATGGAAATATCCACACCGCCATCTGTATAAACATGGAAATACCTATAGAGTCATCTGTGTAAACATGGAAATATCTACACTACCATCTGTATAAACATGGAAATATCTTCAATGCCATCTGTATACACATGGAAATACCTACACGGCAATCTGTGTATAGATGGAAACATCAACACCGCCATCTATACAAACATGGAAATATCTACACTGCTATCTCTATAAACATGGAAATATCTACACTGCGGTCTGTATAAACATGGAAATATCTACACCGGTATCTGTATGAACATGGAAATATCTACACCACGATCTGTATAAACATGGAAATATATACACCGCTATCTGTATAAACATGGAAATTTCTGCACCGGTATCTCCATAAACATGGAAATATCTACAAAGACATCTGTGTAAACATGGAAATACCTACACAGTCATGTGTAGGAACATTAAAATATCTACACTGCCTTCTGTATAAACATAGAAATATCTACATAGCCCTCTGTATAAATATGGAAATATCTGCATAGGCATCTGTGTAAACATGGAAATATCTGCACTGCTATCTGTATAAACATGGAAATACCTACACCGCTGTCTCTATAAACATGGAAATATGTACACCGCTATGTGTATAAACATGGAAATATCTCCACTGCTCTCTGTATAAACATGGAAATATCTCCACCGTTATCTGTATAAACATGGAAATATCTACAGAGCCATCTCTATAAACATTGAAATATCTACACTGCCATCTGTAAAAACATGGAAATATCTACACAGTCATCTGAATAAAGATGGAAATATCTTCACCACCATCTGTATAAACATGGAAATACCTACAATACCATCTGTATACACCTGGAAATATCTACACAGACATCTGTATAAATATGGAAATACCTACACCGCCATCTGTAAACATGGAAATATCTACACTGCCATCTGTAGAAAGATGGAAATATCTACACCGCTATCTCTATAAATATGGAAATATCTACACCGCCATCTCTATAAACATGAAAATATCTACACTGCCATCTCCATAAAGATGGAAGTATCTACTCTGCCACGTGTATAAACACGGAAATATCTACACCACTATCTGTGTAAACATGGAAATATCTACACCGCTATCTCTTTAAACATGGAAATATCCACACCGCCATCTGCATGTCCATGGAAATATCTACGCCGCCATCTATATAAACATGGAAATATCTACACGGCCATCTGTGTATAGATGGAAATATCAACACCGCCATCTGTAGAAACATGGAAATATCTACACCGCTATCTCTATAAACATGGAAATATCTGCACTGCCATCTGTAAAAACATGGAAATACGTATACAGTCATCTGTATAAACATGGAAATATCTACAATGCCATCTGTATACACATGGAAATATCTACACAGCCATCTGTATAAACATGTAAATATCTACACTGCTATCTCTATAAACATGGAAATATCTACACCGCCATCTCTATAAACATGAAAATATCTACACTGCCATCTCCATCAACATGGAACTAACTACTCTGCCATCTGTAGAAACATGGAAACATCTACACCGCCATCTGTGTGAATAAGGAAATATCTACAATGCCATCTGTATAAAGATATAAATATCTGCACCGCGAGCTGTATAAACATGGAAATATCTACATCGCTATCTGTATAAACGTGGAAATACCAACACCGCTGTCGGTATGAACATGGAAATATCTACAACGCCATCTATATAAACATGGAAATATCTACACCGCTATGTCTATAAGCATGGAAATACCTACACCGCTATCTCTATAAACATGGAAATATCTACACCGCTATCTGTAAAAACATGGAAATATCTACACCGCGATCTGTATGAACATGGAAATATCTACACCGCGATCTGTACAAACATGGAAATATCTTCACCACGATCTCCGTAAACATGGAAATATCTACACCTCTATCTGTATAAACATCGTAATATCTACACCACCATCTATATAAACATGGAAATATCTACAACACCATCTGTATAAACATGGAAATATCTGCAATGCCATCTGTAGAAAGATGGAAATATCTACACCGCAATCTGTGTAAACATGGAAATATCTACACCGATATCTGTAGAAACATGGAAATATCTTCACCGCTATCTCTATAAACATGGAAATAACTACACCGCGATCTGTAAACATGGAAATATCTACACCGCGATCTGTATAAACATGGAAATATCTACACCGCTATCTGTATAAACTTGGAAATATCTACACAGCTATCACTATAAACATGGAAAATCTACACCGCCATCTGCATAAACATGGAAATACCTACAAAGTCATCTGTATAAACATGGAAATATCTACACAGCCGTCTGTATAAACATGGAAATATCTACACAGCCATCTGTATATACATGGAAATATCTACACTGTCATCTGTATAAACATGGAAAAATCAACACTGCTATCTCTACGAACATGGTAATATCTACACCGCCGTCTCTATAAACATGGAAATATCTACACCACGATCAGTATAAACATGGAAATATCTACACCGCTATCTGTATAAACATGGAAATATCTACAATGCCATCTGTAGAAAGATGGAAATATCTACACCGCAATCTGTGTAAACATGGAAATATCTACACCGATATCTGTGAAAACATGGAAATATCTACACCGCTATCTGTATAAACATGGAAATATCTACACCACGATCTGTATAAACATGGAAATATCTACACCGAGATCTGTATAAACATGGAAATATCTACACCGCAATCTGTATAAACATGGAAATATCCACACCGCTATCTCTATAAACATGGAAAAATCAACACTGCTATCTCTACGAACATGGTAATATCTACACCGCCGTCTCTATAAACATGGAAATATCTACACCACGATCAGTATAAACATGGAAATATCTACACCGCTATCTGTATAAACATGGAAATATCTACAATGCCATCTGTAGAAAGATGGAAATATCTACACCGCAATCTGTGTAAACATGGAAATATCTACACCGATATCTGTGAAAACATGGAAATATCTACACCGCTATCTGTATAAACATGGAAATATCTACACCATGATCTGTATAAACATGGAAATATCTACACCGAGATCTGTATAAACATGGAAATATCTACACCGCAATCTGTATAAACATGGAAATATCTGCAAAGCTATCTCCATAAACATGGAAATATCTACACCGCCATCTGTATAAACATGGAAATACCTACAAAGTAATCTGTATAAACATGGAAATATCTACACAGCGAACTGCATAAACATGGAAATATCTACACAGCCATCTGTATATACGTGGAAATATCTACACCGCTATCTGTATAAACATGGAAATAACTACACCGCTATTTGTATAAACAAGGAAATATCTACACCGCAATCTGTATAAACATCAAAATATCTACACCGCAATCTCTATAAACCTGGAAATATCCACACCCCTATCTGTATAAACATGGAAATATCTACACCGCCATCCCTATAAACATGGAAATATCTACACCACGATCAGTATAAACATTGAAATATCTACACCGCTGTCAGTATAAACATGGAAATATCTCCACTGCTATCTCTATAAATATCGAAATATCTACACCGCCATCTGTATAAACATGGAAATACTTACAAAGTTATCTGTATAAACATGGAAATATCTACACCACCATCTGTATAAACATGGAAATATCTACACAGCCATGTGTACATACATGGAAATATCTACACCTCTATCTATATAAACATGGAAATAACTACACCGCTATCTGTATAAACATGGAAATATCTACACCGCCATCTACATATCCATGGAAATATCTGCGCCGCCATCTGTATAAACATGGAAATATCTACACGGTCATCTGTGTATAGATGGAAATATCAACACCGCCATCTGTACAAGCATGGAAATATCTGCACCGCTATCTGTATAAACATGGAAATATCTACACCGCGGTCTGTATAAACATGGAAATATCTACACCACTGTCTGTATAAACATGGAAATATCTACACCGTCATCTCTATAAACATGGAAATGTCTACACCGTGATCTGTATAAACATGGAAATATTTACACCGCTATCTTCATAAACATGGAAACTTCTACACCGTTATCTGTATAAATATGGAAATATCTACACTGCTATCTCTATAAACTTGGAAATATCTACACCGCCATCTGTATAAACATGGAAATACCTATACAGTCATCTGTGTAAACATGGAAATATCTACACCACCATCTGTATAAACATGGAAATATCTACAATGCCATCAGTATACACATGGAAATACCTACACGGCAATCTGTGTATAGATGGAAACATCAACACCGCCATCTGTACAAACATGGAAATATCTACACTGCTATCTCTATAAACATGGAAATATCTACACTGCGGTCTATATAAACATGGAAATATCTACACCGGTATCTTTATAAACATGGAAATATCTACACCACGATCTGTATAAACGTGGAAATATATACACCGCTATGTGTATAAACATGGAAATATCTGCAACGCTGTCTCTATAAACATGGAAATATCTACAAAGCCATCTGTATAAACATGGAAATTCCTACACAGTCATGTGTAGGAACATGGAAATATCTACACTGCCATCTGTATAAACATAGAAATATCTACACGGCCCTCTGTATAAATATGGAATTATCTGCATAGTCATCTGTATAAACGGAAATATCTGCATCGCTATCTGTATAAACATGGAAATACCTACACCGCTGTCTCTATAAACATGGAAATATGTACACCGCTATGTGTATAAACATGGAAATATCTCCACTGCTCTCTGTATAAACATGGAAATATCTCCACCGTTATCTGTATAAACATGGAAATATCTACAGCGCCATCTCTATAAACATTGAAATATCTACACTGCCTTCTGTAAAAACATGGAAATATCCACACAGTCATCTGAATAAACACGGAAATATCTACACCACCATCTGTATATACATGGAAATACCTAAAATACCATCTGTATACACATGGAAATATCTACACAGACATCTGTATAAATATGGAAATTTCTACACAGACATCTGTATAAATATGGAAATATCTACACGGCCATCTGTATAAACATGGAAATATCTACACTGCCATCTGTAGAAAGATGGAAATATCTACACCGCTATCTCTATAAATATGGAAATATCTACACCGCCATCTCTATAAACATGAAAATATCTACACTGCCATCTCCATAAAAATGGAAGTATCTACTCTGCCATGTGTATAAACACGGAAATATCTATACCACCATCTGTGTAAACATGGAAATACCTACGCCGCTATCTGTATAAACATGGAAATATCTACACTGCCATCTGCATGCCCATGGAAATATCTATGCCGCCATCTGTATACACATGGAAATATCTACACGGCCATCTGTGTATAGATGGAAATATCAACACCGCCATCTGTACAAACATGGAAATATCTACACCGCAATCTCTATAAACATGGAAATATCTGCACTGCCATCTGTAAAAACATGGAAATAACTATAGAGTCATGTGTATAAACATGGAAATATCTACAATGCCATCTGTATACACATGGAAATATCTACACCGTTATCTCTATAAACATGGAAATATCTACACCACCATCTGTATAAACATGGAAATACCTATAGAGTCATCTGTGTAAACATGGAAATATCTACACCACCATCTGTATAAACATGGAAATATCTACACCTCGATCTGTATAAACATGGAATTATATACACCGCTATCTGTATAAACATGGAAATATCTGCACCGCTATCTCTTTAAACATGGAAATATCTACAAAGCCATCTGTATAAACATGGAAATACCTACACAGTCATTTGTAGGAACATGGAAATATCTACACTGCCATCTGTATACACATAGATATATCTACACAACCCTCTGTATAAATATGGAGATATCTGCATAGGCATCTGTATAAACTTGGAAATATCCACACCGCAATCTGTATAAACATGGAAATATCTACACCACTATCTGTATAAATATGAGATATCTAAACCGCTATCTCTATAAAAGTGGAAATATCTCCACTGCTATCTGTATAAACATGGAAATATCTTCAATTCTATCGGTATAAACATGGAAATATCTACACCGCCATCTGTATAAACATGGAAATATCTCCACTGCTATCTCTATAAACATCGAAATAACTACACCGCCATCTGTATAAACATGGAAATACTTACAAATTTACCTGTATAAACATGGAAATATCTGCACCGCCATGTGTAAAAACATGGAAATATCTACACAGCCATGTGTATATACATTGAACTATCTACACCACTATCTATATAAACATGGAAATAACTACACCGCTATCTGTATAAACATGGAAATATCTACACCGCCATCTACATATCCATGGAAATATCTGTGCTGCCATCTGCATAAACATGGAAATATCTACACGGTCTTCTGTGTATAGATGGAAATATCAACACCGCCATCTATACAAACATGGAAATATCTGCACCGCTATCTGTATAAACATATAAATATCTACACAGCTGTCTGTATAAACATAGAAATATCTACACCGCTATCTGTATAAACATGGAAATATCTACACCGCTATCTCTATAAACATGGAAATATCTACACCGTGATCTGTATAAACATGGAAATATTTACACTGCTATCGGTATAAACATGGAAATTTCTACACCGTTATCTGTAGAAATATGGAAATATCTACACCGCTCTCTCTATAAGCATGGAAATATCCACACCGCCATCTGTATAAACATGGAAATACCTATAGAGTCATCTGTGTAAACATGGAAATATCTACACTACCATCTGTATAAACATGGAAATATCTTCAATGCCATCTGTATACACATGGAAATACCTACACGGCAATCTGTGTATAGATGGAAACATCAACACCGCCATCTATACAAACATGGAAATATCTACACTGCTATCTCTATAAACATGGAAATATCTACACTGCGGTCTGTATAAACATGGAAATATCTACACCGGTATCTGTATGAACATGGAAATATCTACACCATGATCTGTATAAACATGGAAATATATACACCGCTATCTGTATAAACATGGAAATTTCTGCACCGGTATCTCCATAAACATGGAAATATCTACAAAGACATCTGTGTAAACATGGAAATACCTACACAGTCATGTGTAGGAACATTAAAATATCTACACTGCCTTCTGTATAAACATAGAAATATCTACATAGCCCTCTGTATAAATATGGAAATATCTGCATAGGCATCTGTGTAAACATGGAAATATCTGCACTGCTATCTGTATAAACATGGAAATACCTACACCGCTGTCTCTATAAACATGGAAATATGTACACCGCTATGTGTATAAACATGGAAATATCTCCACTGCTCTCTGTATAAACATGGAAATATCTCCACCGTTATCTGTATAAACATGGAAATATCTACAGAGCCATCTCTATAAACATTGAAATATCTACACTGCCATCTGTAAAAACATGGAAATATCTACACAGTCATCTGAATAAAGATGGAAATATCTTCACCACCATCTGTATAAACATGGAAATACCTACAATACCATCTGTATACACCTGGAAATATCTACACAGACATCTGTATAAATATGGAAATACCTACACCGCCATCTGTAAACATGGAAATACCTACACTGCCATCTGTATAAAGATGGAAATATCTACACCGCTATCTCTATAAATATGGAAATATCTACACCGCCATCTCTATAAACATGAAAATATCTACACTGCCATCTCCATAAAGATGGAAGTATCTACTCTGCCACGTGTATAAACACGGAAATATCTACACCACTATCTGTGTAAACATGGAAATATCTACACCGCTATCTCTTTAAACATGGAAATATCCACACCGCCATCTGCATGTCCATGGAAATATCTACGCCGCCATCTATATAAACATGGAAATATCTACACGGCCATCTGTGTATAGATGGAAATATCAACACCGCCATCTGTAGAAACATGGAAATATCTACACCGCTATCTCTATAAACATGGAAATATCTGCACTGCCATCTGTAAAAACATGGAAATACGTATACAGTCATCTGTATAAACATGGAAATATCTACAATGCCATCTGTATACACATGGAAATATCTACACAGCCATCTGTATAAACATGTAAATATCTACACTGCTATCTCTATAAACATGGAAATATCTACACCGCCATCTCTATAAACATGAAAATATCTACACTGCCATCTCCATCAACATGGAACTAACTACTCTGCCATCTGTAGAAACATGGAAACATCTACACCGCCATCTGTGTGAATAAGGAAATATCTACAATGCCATCTGTATAAAGATATAAATATCTGCACCGCGAGCTGTATAAACATGGAAATATCTACATCGCTATCTGTATAAACGTGGAAATACCAACACCGCTGTCGGTATGAACATGGAAATATCTACAACGCCATCTATATAAACATGGAAATATCTACACCGCTATGTCTATAAGCATGGAAATACCTACACCGCTATCTCTATAAACATGGAAATATCTACACCGCTATCTGTAAAAACATGGAAATATCTACACCGCGATCTGTATGAACATGGAAATATCTACACCGCGATCTGTACAAACATGGAAATATCTTCACCACGATCTCCGTAAACATGGAAATATCTACACCTCTATCTGTATAAACATCGTAATATCTACACCACCATCTATATAAACATGGAAATATCTACAACACCATCTGTATAAACATGGAAATATCTGCAATGCCATCTGTAGAAAGATGGAAATATCTACACCGCAATCTGTGTAAACATGGAAATATCTACACCGATATCTGTAGAAACATGGAAATATCTTCACCGCTATCTCTATAAACATGGAAATAACTACACCGCGATCTGTAAACATGGAAATATCTACACCGCGATCTGTATAAACATGGAAATATCTACACCGCTATCTGTATAAACTTGGAAATATCTACACAGCTATCACTATAAACATGGAAAATCTACACCGCCATCTGCATAAACATGGAAATACCTACAAAGTCATCTGTATAAACATGGAAATATCTACACAGCCGTCTGTATAAACATGGAAATATCTACACAGCCATCTGTATATACATGGAAATATCTACACTGTCATCTGTATAAACATGGAAAAATCAACACTGCTATCTCTACGAACATGGTAATATCTACACCGCCGTCTCTATAAACATGGAAATATCTACACCACGATCAGTATAAACATGGAAATATCTACACCGCTATCTGTATAAACATGGAAATATCTACAATGCCATCTGTAGAAAGATGGAAATATCTACACCGCAATCTGTGTAAACATGGAAATATCTACACCGATATCTGTGAAAACATGGAAATATCTACACCGCTATCTGTATAAACATGGAAATATCTACACCACGATCTGTATAAACATGGAAATATCTACACCGAGATCTGTATAAACATGGAAATATCTACACCGCAATCTGTATAAACATGGAAATATCCACACCGCTATCTCTATAAACATGGAAAAATCAACACTGCTATCTCTACGAACATGGTAATATCTACACCGCCGTCTCTATAAACATGGAAATATCTACACCACGATCAGTATAAACATGGAAATATCTACACCGCTATCTGTATAAACATGGAAATATCTACAATGCCATCTGTAGAAAGATGGAAATATCTACACCGCAATCTGTGTAAACATGGAAATATCTACACCGATATCTGTGAAAACATGGAACTATCTACACCGCTATCTGTATAAACATGGAAATATCTACACCACGATCTGTATAAACATGGAAATATCTACACCGAGATCTGTATAAACATGGAAATATCTACACCGCAATCTGTATAAACATGGAAATATCTGCAAAGCTATCTCCATAAACATGGAAATATCTACACCGCCATCTGTATAAACATGGAAATACCTACAAAGTAATCTGTATAAACATGGAAATATCTACACAGCGAACTGCATAAACATGGAAATATCTACACAGCCATCTGTATATACGTGGAAATATCTACACCGCTATCTGTATAAACATGGAAATAACTACACCGCTATTTGTATAAACAAGGAAATATCTACACCGCAATCTGTATAAACATCAAAATATCTACACCGCAATCTCTATAAACCTGGAAATATCCACACCCCTATCTGTATAAACATGGAAATATCTACACCGCCATCCCTATAAACATGGAAATATCTACACCACGATCAGTATAAACATTGAAATATCTACACCGCTGTCAGTATAAACATGGAAATATCTCCACTGCTATCTCTATAAATATCGAAATATCTACACCGCCATCTGTATAAACATGGAAATACTTACAAAGTTATCTGTATAAACATGGAAATATCTACACCACCATCTGTATAAACATGGAAATATCTACACAGCCATGTGTACATACATGGAAATATCTACACCTCTATCTATATAAACATGGAAATAACTACACCGCTATCTGTATAAACATGGAAATATCTACACCGCCATCTACATATCCATGGAAATATCTGCGCCGCCATCTGTATAAACATGGAAATATCTACACGGTCATCTGTGTATAGATGGAAATATCAACACCGCCATCTGTACAAGCATGGAAATATCTGCACCGCTATCTGTATAAACATGGAAATATCTACACCGCGGTCTGTATAAACATGGAAATATCTACACCACTGTCTGTATAAACATGGAAATATCTACACCGTCATCTCTATAAACATGGAAATGTCTACACCGTGATCTGTATAAACATGGAAATATTTACACCGCTATCTTCATAAACATGGAAACTTCTACACCGTTATCTGTATAAATATGGAAATATCTACACCGCTATCTCTATAAACTTGGAAATATCTACACCGCCATCTGTATAAACATGGAAATACCTATACAGTCATCTGTGTAAACATGGAAATATCTACACCACCATCTGTATAAACATGGAAATATCTACAATGCCATCAGTATACACATGGAAATACCTACACGGCAATCTGTGTATAGATGGAAACATCAACACCGCCATCTGTACAAACATGGAAATATCTACACTGCTATCTCTATAAACATGGAAATATCTACACTGCGGTCTATATAAACATGGAAATATCTACACCGGTATCTTTATAAACATGGAAATATCTACACCACGATCTGTATAAACGTGGAAATATATACACCGCTATGTGTATAAACATGGAAATATCTGCAACGCTGTCTCTATAAACATGGAAATATCTACAAAGCCATCTGTATAAACATGGAAATTCCTACACAGTCATGTGTAGGAACATGGAAATATCTACACTGCCATCTGTATAAACATAGAAATATCTACACGGCCCTCTGTATAAATATGGAATTATCTGCATAGTCATCTGTATAAACGGAAATATCTGCATCGCTATCTGTATAAACATGGAAATACCTACACCGCTGTCTCTATAAACATGGAAATATGTACACCGCTATGTGTATAAACATGGAAATATCTCCACTGCTCTCTGTATAAACATGGAAATATCTCCACCGTTATCTGTATAAACATGGAAATATCTACAGCGCCATCTCTATAAACATTGAAATATCTACACTGCCTTCTGTAAAAACATGGAAATATCCACACAGTCATCTGAATAAACACGGAAATATCTACACCACCATCTGTATATACATGGAAATACCTAAAATACCATCTGTATACACATGGAAATATCTACACAGACATCTGTATAAATATGGAAATTTCTACACAGACATCTGTATAAATATGGAAATATCTACACGGCCATCTGTATAAACATGGAAATATCTACACTGCCATCTGTAGAAAGATGGAAATATCTACACCGCTATCTCTATATATATGGAAATATCTACACCGCCATCTCTATAAACATGAAAATATCTACACTGCCATCTCCATAAAAATGGAAGTACCTACTCTGCCATGTGTATAAACACGGAAATATCTATACCACCATCTGTGTAAACATGGAAATACCTACACCGCTATCTGTATAAACATGGAAATATCTACACTGCCATCTGCATGCCCATGGAAATATCTATGCCGCCATCTGTATACACATGGAAATATCTACACGGCCATCTGTGTATAGATGGAAATATCAACACCGCCATCTGTACAAACATGGAAATATCTACACCGCAATCTCTATAAACATGGAAATATCTGCACTGCCATCTGTAAAAACATGGAAATAACTATAGAGTCATGTGTATAAACATGGAAATATCTACAATGCCATCTGTATACACATGGAAATATCTACACCGTTATCTCTATAAACATGGAAATATCTACACCACCATCTGTATAAACATGGAAATACCTATAGAGTCATCTGTGTAAACATGGAAATATCTACACCACCATCTGTATAAACATGGAAATATCTACACCTCGATCTGTATAAACATGGAATTATATACACCGCTATCTGTATAAATATGGAAATATCTGCACCGCTATCTCTTTAAACATGGAAATATCTACAAAGCCATCTGTATAAACATGGAAATACCTACACAGTCATTTGTAGGAACATGGAAATATCTACACTGCCATCTGTATACACATAGATATATCTACACAACCCTCTGTATAAATATGGAGATATCTGCATAGGCATCTGTATAAACTTGGAAATATCCACACCGCAATCTGTATAAACATGGAAATATCTACACCACTATCTGTATAAATATGAAATATCTAAACCGCTATCTCTATAAAAGTGGAAATATCTCCACTGCTATCTGTATAAACATGGAAATATCTTCAATTCTATCGGTATAAACATGGAAATATCTACACCGCCATCTGTATAAACATGGAAATATCTCCACTGCTATCTCTATAAACATCGAAATAACTACACCGCCATCTGTATAAACATGGAAATACTTACAAAATTATCTGTATAAACATGGAAATATCTACACCGCGGTCTGTATAAACATGGAAATATCTACACCACTATCTGTATAAACATGGAAATATCTACTCCGCTATCTCTATAAACATGGGAATATCTACACCGTGATCTGTATAAACATGGAAATATTTACACCGCTATCTGTATAAACATGGAAATTTCTACACCGTTATTTGTATAAATATGGAAATATCTTCACCGCTGTCTCTATAAACATGGAAATATCTACACCGCCATCTGTATAAACAAGGAAATACCTATACAGTCATCTGTGTAAACATGGAAATATCTACACCATCATCTGTATAAACATGGAAGTATCTACAATGCCATCTGTATACACATGTAAATATCTACTTTGCTATCTCTATAAACATGGAAATATATACACCGCCATCTCTATAAACATAAAAATATCTACACTGCCATCTCTATAAACATGGAAATAACTACTCCGCCATCTGTATAAACATGGAAACACCTACACCGCCATCTGTGTGAATAAGGAAATATCTACAATGCCATCTGTATAAAGATATAAATATCTGCACCGCGAGCTGTATAAACATGGAAATATCTACATCGCTATCTGTATAAATGTGGAAATACCAACACCGCTATCGATATAAACATAGAAATATCTACAACGCCATCTATATAAACATGGAAATATCTACACCGCTATGTCTATAAACATGGAAATAACTACACCGCTATCTCTATAAACATGGAAATTTCTACACCGCTATCTGTATAAACATGGAAATATCTATTCCGCGATCTGTATATACATGGAAATATCTACACAGCTATCTCTATAAACATGGAAATATCTACACCGCCATCTGTATAAACATGGAAACACCTACAATGTCATCTATATAAACATGGAAATATCTACAAAGCCATCTGTATAAACGTGGAAATATCTACACAGCCATCTGTATATACATGGAAATATCTACACCACTATCTGTATAAACATGGAAATAACTTCACCGCTATTTGTATAAACAAGGAAATATCTACACCGTGACTTGTATAAACATGGAAATATTTACACCGCTATCTGTATAAACATGGAAATTTCTACACCGTTATCTGTATAAATATGGATATATCTACACCGCTATCTCTATAAACATGGAAATATCTACACCGCCATCTGTATAAACATGGAA
Source organism: Pan paniscus (assembly GCF_029289425.2). Classification (NCBI taxonomy): domain Eukaryota; kingdom Metazoa; phylum Chordata; class Mammalia; order Primates; family Hominidae; genus Pan; species Pan paniscus. The sequence goes on from NC_073255.2 coordinate 127,059,247, forward strand.
ATACCTATACTGTCTTCTGTGTAAACATGGAAATATCTACACCACCATCTGTATAACATGGAAATATCTACAATGCCATCTGTATACACATGGAAATACCTACAAGGCAATCTGTGTATAGATGGAAACATCAACAACGCCATCTGTACAAACTTGGAAATATCTACACTGCTATCTCTATAAACATGGAAATATATACACGGCAGTCTTTATAAACATGGAAATATCTACACCGGTATCTGTATAAACATGGAAATATCTACACCACGATCTGTATAAACATGGAAATATATACACCGCTATCTCTATAAACATGGAAATATCTGCAGCGCTATCTCTATAGACATGGAAATATCTACAAAGCCATCTGTATAAACATGGAAATACCTACTCAGTCATGTGTAGGAACATGGAAATATCTACACTGCCATCTGTATAAACATAGAAATATCTACAAAGCCCCCTGTATAAATATGGAGATATCTGCATAGCCATCTGTATAAACATGGATATATCTACACCGCAATCTGTATAAACATGGAAATATCTACACCGCTATCTGTATAAATATGAAATATCTAAACCGCTATCTCTATATAAGTGGAAATATCTACACTGCTATCTGTAAAAACATGGAAATATCTTCAATTCTATCTGTATAAACAAGGAAATATCTACACCGCTATCTGTATAAACATGGAAATATCTCCACTGCTATCTCTATAAACATCGAAATATCTACACCGCCATCTGTATAAACATGGATATACAAAGTTATCTGTATAAACATGGAAATATCTACACCGCCATCTGTATAAATATGGAAATGTCTACACAACCATGTGTATATACATGGAAATATCTACACCGCTATCTATATAAACATGGAAATAACTACACCGCTATCTGTATAAACATGGAAATATCTACACCGCCATCTACATATCCATGGAAATATCTGCGCCGCCATCTGTATTAACATGGAAATATCGACATGGTGATCTGTGTATAGATGGAAATATCAACACCACCATCTGTACAAACATGGAAATATCTGCACCGCTATCTGTATAAACATGGAAATATGTAAACCGCGGTCTGTACAAACATGGAAGTATCTACACCGCTATCTCTATAAACATGGAAATATATACACCGCCATCTGTATAAACATGGAAATACCTATACAGTCATCTGTGTAAACATGGAAATATCTACACCACCATCTGTATAAACATGGAAATATCTACAATGCCATCTGTATACACATGGAAATACCTACACGGCAATCTGTGTATAGATGGAAACATCAACACCGCCATCTGTACAAACATGGAAATATCTACACTGCTATCTCTATAAACATGGAAATATCTACACTGCGGTCTGTATAAACATGGAAATATCTACACTACTATCTCTATATACATGGAAAATCTACACCGCCATCTCTATAAACATGAAAATATCTACACTGCCATCTGTCAAAACATGGAAATATCTACACAGTCATCTGAATAAACATGGAAATATCTACAACACCTTCTGTATAAACATGGATATACCTACAATACCATCTGTATACACATGAAATATCTACACAGACATCTGTATAAACATGGAAATATCTACATTGCTATCTCTATGAACATGGAAATATCTACACCGCTATCTGTATAAACATGGAAATACCTACACCGCTATCTGTATAAACATGGAAGTATCTACAACGCTTTCTGTGTAAACATGGAAATATCTACAACGCCATCTGTGTAAACATGGAAATATCTACACAGCTATCTTTGTAAACTCGGAAATATCTACACCACTATCTGTGTAAAGATGGAAATACCTACACCGCAAACTGTGCAAAGATGGAAATATCTACACCGCTATCTCTGTAAACACGGAAATATCAACACCACCATCTGCATAAACATGGAAATATCTACACTGCCATCTGTATAAACATGGAAATATCTACACAGCCATCTGTATAAACATGGAAATATCTACACCGCTATCTGTATTAGCATGGAAATACCTACACCGCTATCTGTATAAACATGAAAATATCTACACCGCTATCACTATAAAGATGGAAATTCCTACACCGCTATCAGTATAAACATGGAAATATCTACACCGCTATATGTATAAATATGGAAATATCTACACCGCTATCTCTATAAACATGGAAATATCTACACCACTATCTGTATAAACATGGAAATGTCTACACCGCTATCTCAATAAACATGGAAATATCTACACCGCCATCTGTGTAAACATGGAAATATCTACTACGCTACCTGTATAAAAATGGAAATATCTACACCGTTATCTTTAAAAACGTGGAAATATCTACACCGCTATCTGTATAAACCTGGAAATATCTACACCGCCATCTCTATAAACATGGAAATATCTACACCGCCATCTTTAAAAACATGGAAATATCTACACACTCATCTGTATAAACATGGAAATATCTACACCACCATCTGTATAAACATGGAAATATCTACACTGCCAGGAGCTCATGAGCAGCCTGGGCAATACAGCAAGGCCTCATCTCTACAAAAAAATTAGAAATATTAGCTGGCCATGGTCGTGTGCACCTGTAGTCCCAGCTTCTTAGGAGGCTGAGGTGGGAGGATCTACGGAGCCCAGGATTTTAAGGCTGCAGTTAGCTTGGATAACGACTGCACTCCAACCTGGATGGCAGAACAAGAACCTGTTTCAAAAAAGAAAAAAGAAAAAAAAACCTAAAAACTAAAAACTGGATGTAGTTTGCTAGTAACTAAACAGCAAATTAATTGTAACATGCTTACATATCAACGATGTCTTTCTTCTTTGATCATGAACCTGCTCACTAAGAAGCTGCTGAAGTCCATGGTAGTGACAGGTACATGTCTGCATCCTTGTCCTGACCTGCATCTTCTTTGATTGTCCCCATCTGTGTCTCCGACTGGCACTGCCGAACCGTCTTGCTACCTTATCAATGTTGTACTGAACCAGACTGCTAACTGATCAATGTTGTCAAGCTCACTGCACAAACCTGCTCTTACAAGGTAGATTTCTGCCTGGAATAGCCATACTTACACTGTTTATATTCCTTACTCCTGACCCATCCAACGCAGCACAAGTTCTATTTATTGCCATAGAAACATAGGTCATTTGGAAACACCTCCTTCATTTCTATGGAATGTTCAAACATTTCTGACATTTTGGACTCTGTTCTAGCCTCTTGTTAAATATATCCAGAAAAGAGACAAAGCTTTATTGGGAGGCTATATGCACACATATGCTATAGAATAAGCTATCTAAATGCTTAAAAATACTTTCCATCTGTCACCGCACCTTAACAGGTACACAGAAATTAAGTATGTGTATATCTGTCTGTATAGATACGTATAAATATATATCCCCAAAACAAAATCTCATTCTCTTACTTATACATAGGGAGAATATAGGTGAATATACATATACATTTATAGGTAGAACAAAAAACCCTCAGCCTCTTTAGGGCCATGTGTTTTCTCTGAGTAATTGTCACAATTAATTAAAATACATGTGTATGCCTTTTTAGATAAATTTCATCAGACCAGTTTCTGTCTGGTTGGAAAATAATAACTGCCTATTTGCTAAGTGCCCCTGCCCCCATACTATGTTCCAGTGAACTAAAGACCTCTGGCAATCATAGATTTACAACTCAGCAAGATTAAACAATTTATTGTTATTTATGACATCCAAGCTGTATCTTCTGTATTATATTCCACATTAGCATCTATCACCTTACATTTGGGAGATCCTGTCCAAAAAATGATTATGCCTCCTAACCAAACATTCAGCAGGGCTGCAGGAACAGGCCCCCTGAACAAACATCCTGCCAAAGTACTTTAAAGCACCGTGAGCTGCCACAGCTGTGCATTTTCAGATGACTCAGCAGATTAGCGTGGAGTCTCTTAGCCTCTGCTTGGTCTGTTCCTTTCAGTGATCTCTCACATGGCCCAGTCCATTCGGTTTGAAAATCCTCATGAAATGAGCAGATTATGATCTGGCTTCAGTAGAGGGCCATGGGGTGGGCATGGAGGGGAGAGGGTTTGCTCTTAACACAGCCTGAGCCTCAGAAAGGTTTCAGATGGAAAAGCATGGCACTGACTCAGCTCATGCTTAACAGGAAATAATGCACAGACCACACCAAAAAAGCCCTTTATGTTGTGTGAAAGTCTATGCCGGAGCAGCTGCTGCCACCTCATGTACTGTGATACAGTGTGCATGTGTGTGTTTGTGTGTGCATGAGTGTGAGTATGCACGCAAATGTGTGCTGGGAGGGGTAGGAGATCACACCTTCCACAGTCGCCACCTCAGCCTTAGCTAGCAGCGTGGAGAATTGCCAAAAGTCAAGAGGAAGCTGCACCAAAGCAACTGTGATCACCACATCAGCAGGTGCTTTCTGGTTAGTAAAGCTACTGGGACTGAAAAACACACACGATCTCATCCTTCTTTTATTTTAATCAGAGCAAACTATTTTTATAATAATTGTGTTATATGAATAAATAATTCATAATGCTGTAACCCATTATCACATTCAATCCTCCCAACAACCCTAGAAGATATGTAGACAAGTATTATTACTTTCCCTATTTTTATAAATGAGGAAATAAACCCCAGGAGGCTAGGCGACTACCCCACGGTCATAGAAGTTGCAAACAGTAGTATCATGATTCAAATCCAAAGCTTCTCCTTTTGTCTTTATCATTTTAATTTTGAAGGTAATGCGTATGCATGTATGATCTTTTAAATCCAGAGATGGATATGGAATAGATAGGAAAAGGGACTCTCCTTCCCCATTATACACCCCCTCCACCCAAGCTATATACACTGTTGACTAGACTATGTCCTTTCAATCCTATTTTCTATGCCTACATTATATACAGAAAAGCAGGATTACGTTACACACAATATTCCAGTCATTGCTGTTTTTCACCAACAAGCTATCATTCACATCTTTTTCATACTACATATAAATTTATATCCTTTATTTTAGGGGTGTATATTGTGCAGTTGTGTCATAAATTATGTACCTGTTCTCTGTTGAACATATAGATTTTTTCTGAGTTTTTCCTTAGCAAAATGCTGCAGTGAGTACCCTTGTACACAGATGTTTGTACATTTGTTCTAGAAAAATCTACAGTAAAGATTCTTAGATTAAGAGATTCCCAGGTTATTAGAAAACTACTCTATTAATTTAGATATATACTTCCAAATTGCCTGACCAAAAAGTTATGTCAATTTAACTTCTATGAACAGTATACAAACATGACAATTTTCCATCACCTACACCAACTCTGGGTAATTTCATCTTTTTTACAAGTTGATGGATTGTTTTAATTTATATTTCTCTGGTTATTAATAAGGTTGGCCACCTGTTCATGTGTTATTATTGATGATATTTGTATTGAATTGTTTGAATTTTCTTGATTTCAAAAAACGTTTTACATGTCATGGATATTAAATATTTGTTGTAAAACTCTCCTTCCAGTATTGTGTATGTGTTTGGTCAAGTAGAATAAACTCTCGTCCTCTGATTTCAGATTCCTTTCTCTTTCCATTAGAAATCCCTAAATGTAAAACTACATATTGATAGCTAAAAACCAGGATGTTTACTAGAGAAAAAGAATACAAAGGCAATAATTAAATATTATATTTATACAAAATACCTACTAGTACCAACTTAAAAAGAGAAAGTAAAAGTCAAATGCTTCTACGACTTCAGACTAAGAAAAAGAACTTTTGAGGTTGAATGTTCCTGAAATTTTTCTTTTCATACAACTACGGACATGACTTCAAAAGTTGATGTGACTAAAAAATGTAAGATATGAAAGATATTTGAAGACTCAGAGAAGGTGGATTTTCATTTTAACAAGTCACATATATATTCTAGATATCCTCTTATTCGTAACTAAGAGAGTCAAATCAGATGAAAGACTCTAAAAATTTCCCTTTGACTGTGTTAAGTAGAAGTAGTAGAGGCATATTGGCCAAATCTTGAGTGTTTGCAAATTGACTCTTATGGCTATAGGCTGGCACAGGTCATTGAAGCCCTAGCTTTTTATCTTTAATTTTAAAATCCCCAAACAATGTATACTAATTTTTCTTGTCCATTATTTCCAAATAATCTTGTTTAAAGGTTATTACAGTGCTTGCTCATGTTACTGTTGTCTAACAGAAGGGTATCCGGGGCCTTAAAACTGAGAGGGTTAGGATTAATGATTCCAATACCTATGCTTGGACATCTCCAAAAGTGGGTTCCAACTTCTTGTCCTCAAGTCTGTATAGAAACTAGCAAACTTCCAGAGTTCACAAAAGGCTCAAAGAGAACAGATGTTTTATAGAAAATTCTTAGAGCAAGTTTCACGCATAATGTTGCTGATGCGTGTCTGCCTTTTCAATAAACATCACTATGCTTTATCACAAGATTTAATAAAGCAGCTTAGTTGAAAATGCCATCTGGGTCTCTGGACACATTAAACAAAGCTTAAAATAACCACCCCAACAACTGGGAGTACCCAGCTGTTCTCATAATCTGTCCCACTCCTTTTACTTCCCCAGAAAAAGAGTGAATGAAGACCACAGACTAAAAGCATCCAGAAGGAACTGACACAAACAGGGAGATAGATGGAGCCAAGGGCTCCTGTAAGTTTGCTATTGCTCACATAATAGATTTGCTAATTCCACAACCTGCGGATGGTGATTAAGAACGGGAAGCAGAAAGAGGGAAGAGAGAATCATAGAAGGGCTCATTCAAGTTTTCTAATGTATCACAAACCTGTCCTCCCTAATGTCTGGATCATAGCAGCCCATTCCATTCACCTATTCTCTAGTGAACTCCAATAGAAAATACAAAGCCATCACCACCCAGTTCTTTCTCCCTTCTAGAGATGAGATATTAGCCACCCAATCCCAGATTCTCAGATCCATTCCAGGAAAGAAGCCCTAGGTATTGAAGCACAGCTTTCCCTCCCTCCCTTCTTTCTTCCACCCCAAGATTTGTTCCCCAGATAGTTCTAGTAAATGCAAAACCAAGTATATTCTCATTCTTTAGAGCAACCAGCTTTTCATGGCCAACTGGAATCAAACACAACCTGCACAAACATCTATCTGGAGGACACTCCCAAGGCTCCTACTGAGCCAGCCTTCTGCATACCACTGCATTTCAGCTTCCTAGTTCACAAGACACTGAGACATTCTTGAATTCTGCAAGGTGCACTGTGTGTTAATATCTTGGCTGCTCATCATGTGGCCAATAAAGGGCATGACTAGTCAACAAATAAATTTTCTCTTGGCTAAAACTTGCAACAAAACTGTAAGCTGTTTACCAAGGGGCCCACTACAGGTTATATTCAATATATACAGTCAAATCCTAACTATCTGAGATATATTCAGTTGACCATACACCTTTATATTTCAGTAAAAGGTCTTTACATTTCCCAGTGCTATCGATGTTACAAAGTGCTTTCATATGCAGTGCTTCATCTGATTTCCAGGATAATTAAATGATCCTGTCATACCTGATTTTTAGATGAGGAAACAAGTGGTTTCTGGGTATTTCAAGAGGCTAACGCATCTGCCCTCCAACTTGTCTGTGAAAACCAAAAACAAAATTCCAAGGCCCTTCAACCATCTGAATGGACTTTGACTCTTTTGGTCAATATATGGCAGAGCTAGGAAAAGAAGGTGAGTCTTCCAGCTGCTGATACAGGGTTTTTTCTGCCATACTCCATTACCTCCAAGGCTAAAGTCAAAAGAGGGTGTGGTTATCACATGAAAAAATCTGGTTTGGATTTCCCAAATGTGTATGTAGTATTTGGGGATTTACCTTAATTTAACCTACAGTTCTTTTGGGTTGTAACAGTCTGACTCCATTTTTGAAAACAAAACAAAATCGATTTTAAATGCTGAATTATAGATCTTTGCTGTCCAGTATGGTAGCTACTAACCACTTATGGTTATTTGCATTTCTATTTTAATTAATTAAAATTCAGTAAAATGCAAAATTCAGTTCTTCAGTTGCTCTAGCCACATTTCAAGTGTTACAGTAGTCACATATGGCTAGTGGCTGGGACAATGCAGATTATAGAACAGTTCCATCATCAAAGAAACTTCTATTGAACAGTGCTATTATATAATGTCATCTCCAGAGAAAGAAGACTTTAGAAAAAGTCAGAAACGGCCGGGTGCAGTGGCTCACACGTGTAATCCCAGCACTTCGGGAGGCCAAGGCAGGCAGATCCCTTGAGGTCAGGAGTTCAAGACCAGCCTGGCCAACATGGTGAAACCCCGTCTCTGGTAAAAATACAAAAAATTAGCTAGGCGTGGTGGTGCATGCCTGTAACCCCAGCTACACAGGAGGCTGAGTTGGGAGAATCACTGGAACCCAGGAGACAGAAGTTGTAGTGAGCCAAGATTGTGCCACTGCACTCTAGCCTGGGTGACAGAGAAAGACTCCATCTCAAAAAAAAAAAAAAAAAAAGAAAAAGAAAAAGTCAGAAACATCTTGAGGCAGGCATAGTGCTGTCATCTGTCCAATATTGAAGATGATTTAAGAATAAGAAAGAAGAAGAGAACAAAGAAGAGAAAAAGAAGTTGCCTTAGGTGTACCTACCCAGAAAAGGACAAGGGCACTCCTGTAGTCATTGTGTTGTATTTTAGCTCTTAAACTTTTTAAGAGATTAGAATAATTTGACACGTAGAAGATCTAAACCACTGAAGAGGCTCTGAAGCAGATAAAAGTAGAAAGAAAATAAAAAACTAATGAGTTACAAACTAAGCTTAACCACAATTCGTTTAAACGATACTATTTACTCTTCACATGATTGGTTTTTCTTTTGCTTTATAGTATGACATAGTTTATATCTTTAAAGGGGAATTAAAATATTTCTGGGAATTTTTAAAAGTAAGTTCACACAGCCACATAAAAACTACAGATACAGATAAAACCTATCTTCTCATTTATTCCCTAATCCATTCAAATTAAATATAAAAATCCAAGCAGCCACAGTGATATTCAAAAAAGCAAAAGTGAGACAAAATTCATTTGTCACCTGTGGAGGTAGTTAGCTCACCTAATCTTCACTCCAAACACCAGTAATTTTTAAAAGACAGAAATAAACATATGTTCTGCCTTCCCGGAAGGAACTATGTTTCAGGGTAGCCAAATAACCCAGTTGTGAAGAAAATGGTCTGCTTATAGAAAAATGCCAGCTAAAACATGTAGATAGAATTAGAGAATTAGAAATTCACCATTTTGAAACCCCTAATGAAATAATCAACTCAAGCAAGGATCATTAATAAATGCTAAAACAATCAAGTAACTATTGATACAGAATATAACTGAATATACACATGGTACAAAGTTCACGTCACAGACTACTGGCTTGACCCAAGGGGGAATATAGCAGAGGAGAGAGGCAGTGATCACCCTAACCTTGCGATCATCTCACCATCACTAATGATGGGATGTGAATACACATTATTGCCTATGAAATAGTCTTTAAAAAAAGAAGTTGAACCTGAATCTAACTAAACCTTGCAATGGGCTGAACGTGTATGTCTTCCCCAAATTAATATGTTCACATCCTAACCCCAAAGGTGCTGGTATTAAAAGGTGGGGCCTTTAGGGGGTCATTAGATCATAAGGACAGAGGCTTCATGATTGGAATTAGTGCCCTTATAAAAGAGGCCCCAGAGAGCTAGCTAGTCTCTCCAACTATGTGAGGGCCCAGCAAGAAGGCCAATCTATGAACCAGAAAGTTGGTCCTAACCAGATATCAAAACCACATGCTCCTTGATTTTAAACTTGCTAGCCTCTAGGACTGTGAGAAATAAATTTCTGTTCTTTATAAGTCATCCAGTTTTTGGTATTTTGTTATAGCAGGCCTAAAAGCCTTTAGAACTAACTTCCAGTTAACCAGGAAAAAACAGAGTGAAAAGTTAAATGACACCATAAAAAGCAACCAGAAAATTCCAGAAGGGGAAATATTCTACAGGACAACTGACTAGTTTTTCAACAAGTCAATTTCACTAAATAAATACATAAACAAAGAGTATGGGTATTTTCCAGGTTAAAAAATCTTGAGCTAAATAAGCAAATGCAATGTGTATCCCTTGATTAGAAGAAACTAATTTGAACAAACCAGCCACAAAAGATATTTCAGGGAGACCAAGCTGGAAGGATCACTTGAGGCCAGGAGTTTGAGACCAGCCTGGGCAACGTAGTAAGACCTCCATCTCTACAAAAACAATAAATTAGCTGGGCATGGTGGTGTGCACCTCTAGTCCTAGCTACTCAGGAAGCTGAGGCAGGAAGATCACTTGAGCCCAGGAGTGTGAGGCTGCAATGAGCTATGATTGTTTCACTGCACTTCAGGCTGTGTGAAAGAGCAAGACTTTGTCTCAAAAAATAAAAGGACATTTCATAATAATTGAGGAAATCTGAATGTGGACTGGGTAATAAATGATATAAAAAAGCCATTTTTTATTTTGTTTGAAAAGATGATTTTGTAACTATACAGGAAAATGTTCTTATTTTTTTAGAAATCTGTACTAAAGAATTTAGGGGTAAAATATCATTTTCTTTAATATACTTTCAAACACAACCAAAAAATAGTCATGACACAAATATAGCAAAATGTTTACAATCTATGTTCTATGCTTGCCTGTGAGTGCCATTAATCTCATCTCTCTGCTTTTCTGAAAGTTTGAAAATTTCAAAGTTTTATAATAAATTTTTTTACATCCCATAATTTTATAATAATTTTTTTAAAGTTTGAAGCAAATCAACAACTATAGCTTCAAAAATATCCTGACCCACAATAAACATTGAACAGGGTATATTTCTCCCATTTCCTAAAAAAGTGGGCCCAGGAAGGAGTATGAGAGCTGCCATAGCTCTCCCAAGGCTCATTATTCTCCATCACTCCATGGGAAATCCCAAAATAAATTTCTAAAAAAAGTTGTTTAAATTTATAATGTTTTTGATTCTATAATAATTTTATAATAAAATAATTGTAAAATGTTTTTGATTTTATAATTTATAAAAATTTTTATACATGTTTATGTTTGAAATGTCTATTTCAAACTTTATGAGATATTAAAATATAAGTAATATAGTTCATCATTTTAGAAATGCCATGCTTTTCTTCTCCAGCAATTACATAATCAAAGAGTAACTGTAGTTTTTCCTAGAACATTGCTTTGTAGGCTGGGCATGGTGGTTCATGACACTTTAGGAGGCCAAGGCAGGCAGATCTCTTGAGATCAGGAGTTTGAGACTAGACTGGGCAACAGAGAAACCCTATGAGTAGTAAAAACACAAAAATCAGCTGTGCATAGTGGCGTGCACCTATAGCCCCAGCTACTCAGGAGGCTGAGGTGGGAAGATCACCTGAATCTGGGGAGGTCAAGGCTACAGTGAGCCAAGACTGTACCATTGCACTCCAGCCTGGGCAACAAAGTGAGACCCTGAGTCAAAAAAAAAAATGAAATTTAATTGAAAAAAAGAAAATTGCTTTGTAAAATTAATTTTTCAATCAAAACCAAGATTTTTCAGATATAGAGAATGCAGCCCACTGGTCAGATTTGTCAGTTCAAAGAGAATAAATTCTAGTTTCCTATTTTTCTAGCCTGCTTATGATTATCCAATAGGATATCAAAAAAGACCAAAGCCTTTGGGATCCATGTTCAGTATTCCTGAGTCTAACTCAGGATGCCAAATCAGGAGACAAGCACATTCTCATCAATTTTCAATCATTCGAGACCAATTTTGCTTATAATTATCCAGTTCTTTTAGGCCACCTTTCTCCTGAAGCCAGCCTTATGGCTATTCACTTCACTTTAGCATAAGCCCCCAAGAAGGTGAACAAAATGAGGAAACGATTGGTTAAAGTTGGCATTTGAAATTCTGAAACATGTCCACCATTCCCTTCACCCATGCCCGCCCCTCTTAGAAGTAGTACTTTCAGATTATTTAAGAGTCAATGCTTCTATGTGGATTTTGTCATCTGTCCTTTATAACAGCTAGTAGGTTTAATTTGACTCTATTTTCAGCATATATTGACCTATGCTAATTATCTGTTAAAATAAATTCCACTCTTAGAGTTAATAAAGTGTGTGTGTCATGGAAGACCCATTGAAGTAAGAAGCTGAGGAGCCCTTATGGTAAAGTGGGACAAGAAATAATAAGACATAATAATTTTCCCATGCAAATCAACAACCGTAGCTTCAAAAATATCTTGACCCACAACAAGTATTGGACAGGCCATGTTTCTCTCACTCCCTAAAAAATTGGCTCGGGAAGGAGTATGAGAGCTCCCATAGCTCTCCCAAGGCTCATTATTCTCCATCACTCCACAGGAACAGCCTGTCAGAGAAGAGTGAAAGACCATTTGTCAACCTCTCTTCAACTCCCTGATTCTAGCCAAACTTCATCAATCTCAAGTGAGGAGCCAGAGAGAAATCAAACCCCATATATCCAGCATCATTGTCTACTGGAGTCAAAAATCACAATTCCACTACCCACCCCAACACCATTGGCCCTGTTTCACCCAATTGCTTTTTATTGTGTTTTTTAAAAAATCCTCTTTCCCCATCCCTGCAACACCGAGAAGGAGGAATTATAGTAGATAAATATGAAGCATGGAGATCCTTTAAAAATGTTTTTAATAATAAATGAGAAAATGAAAAGGAGAGGGTTGGGAAGGAAGGAGGGAATTCAAATGCCAGGGAATTGTGCAGTTTCGCTTTTAAAGATGTTAACACTCATTTATACATCTGCAAGACACTCCCCTTAAAGAAAAGTTCTATGAGTGTGGGTCTGGTTGCATGAATAAGGATAAAATTACTTTTTTAGACGATGTTTCCCACATATCATTCAGAGACCCCTGAAGTTAGGTATCCCTCTTGTAGATGTCCTTGAGATGCTGCTGGACCTGGGAAAGAGGAAACTGGGATACGGGTCTATGCCAAAAGGTGCTTCTAGTTATAGGACAGAGAGGAAAGGGGCAGAGGGAGAAAAACCCGAAGTCTGAGAATCTGGATTGCAGAAGACTACCGAGGTCGTGGGAGAAGGGAGAGAAAACAAGGATGAAAAGCGAAAGGGGAAGAGGCATGAAATGTTGTCAAATGTCAAAAGGCATTTGGAGAGAAGTTGGGAATTGCATTAAGAAAACCACTGGAAATCTCGTTTCAGACCATTTAGAGATATGCCCCCTGGGAACTGCGAGCTCAGGCTGTTTAGCATCAAACAAATGGATCCACTCCATCCCTACCCTAATTAAATAAATCATTCAGTAATTCCACTGGGTTAAAAAACCAAAATATTAAAAACCTTCAGGGCCTACTCTTGCCAAATATGTCAGGGATCGTGTGTGTGTGTGTGTGTGTGTGTGTGTGTGTGTGTTCTGAGACACCACTACTGTTAAATAGGCAGAGCTAAGACTTAGGGGACTGGCAGATTATTGCAAAAAGGGCACGGGGCAGAGGGACTATGTTGTGAGCCTGGGAAAGAAGTTTGTGTGGGGACTGTGGGCAGTGAACGCGTTGGGAACAATATGGAAAACTGGGAGCTGTCTTGGAATCTACAGGGCCAGGTAAGAGAATGTCCGAAAGAAAAATGAGCAGGTGCGGGATGTGTGCAGAGTCGGAGAAGAGTCCAGGGCGCCCGGAGTGGCTCCAGGAACGACGGACACCCCTCAAGACTTTTGGGGGTGGTGGGTACTAATAGAACCCAGTGTCCGGGGTGCGCCGGGGAGGCTGCGAGCATGGCGGGAGTGGGGCGCTGGAGGGTGAGGACGCGGGAGTGAGGAAGCAAAGCCGGGGCAGGGGCCTCCCAGCTGGGCCCAGAGGCAGCATGGGGACAAGGGCTAGGAGAGGGCATGGCGGCGGCATGGTGGGAAGCGAGGGGCATCCGGACACTCACCCCATTGGCCGCGGCCATCTGCACCACGATCTCGATGGCCGTCCTGCTAAAGTACCTGCCGTCGCTGCCCATCACCGTGGTGCAGCACCGACGGTCACGCAGGTCGATGGACGACAGCACGCTCTGGATGAAGTTGGGCAGGTAGTTGCGCTGGCCCTCGAAGAAGCCGGTAGGTCACCACAGACCCCCGCCGCCGGCCGGCCGCCGGTCCTCGTAGGGCGCGGTGTGCACTGTCAGCACCGGGATGGGGCCCCCCTCCATGGCGCCTCCTGGCCGTTCCTACTGTGGCTCCCGGGGCCAGAGGGAATCTGCAGGCTGCCAGGGGCCTCCGCCAGCCTGGCCGCACGCCAGGACTCCGCCTCACGCCCGGGCCCCCTCTCCGGCAGGTCGGCGCCCTGCGCCCGCCCGCCTGGGGACCGCCCGCCCCTCCTCTCCGCGCGGCCGCTCGCTGACTCCCTCGGCGGAGATTGCTTCTGCCTTCCTGTAAAGTTTTCTCCCTCCCACCTTCTCTGCTGCCAGACCGCCCGAGGTGCCCTCAGTTTCTCCCCAAGTTGGACTCACTTTCGGGGTGTCCCAAAAGCCTGATTCCAGGGCCTGCTAGCCCGACCCCGGTGATGCCTGCACCCGCGCCTGGCCCCAGCCTTCACACGCGATCGCCGCCCTCCGGGGCACACCCTCCGCCAGAAAACAGCCGGCGGGCGGCGAGACTTTGGTCAGAGTCCGGGTTCCTCTCCGGCGCCAGGCCCGTCTCCCTGTCTCCCTAGGAGTGTGCTGCCTACTCGCACCAGTTTCTCTTTAGAACAAGCACGGGGAGGGATTTGGGAGGGGGCTGAAACCTTTTGCCATCAGCGAACAGCCTCAGCCAAAAATAACCCTGGAAAGGCGAGCTAAGAATGGTTATCTCCTGCCAGCGCTGAAATCGGAGGCTGGGCGCTGCGTGTGGGGTGTGTGTGTGTGTGTGTGTGTGTGTGTGTGTACCCTCCCACCCCGACCATTTGTTGAAGGGAATCACCACTGTCAGACTTCAATCCAACAGGACCCACTCAAGCCATCCACACTTTCCCCAGCCTCCTCCAAAACAGCACACTTTCCGGTATGGAAAATTCTTTTTTTTTTTTTTTTTCACTTGTTTGTTTGTTGTGGTGTTTGCAACAGCAGCAACACAGACGACACATATTTCCCTATTCTTCTCGCCCTTCTCACCCTCCCTACCCAGCTCCTGCCTTAGAAACAGGCTTGGCCTACACTGTATCTGTCCACACTGCCTGAACTCCTCCTTGAATTAATCGTTTTCAATAGGAGGGGGCTAAATCCCTTATTAATGCCCTACCAGGAGTGAATGAATAAAGCCAAGTTAAAGGGGAACAGGGTACCACATACTGTGCTAGGTTCCTTTGCATGTATCCTTTCATTCTGCTGGAGCTAAAGATGTTCTGCCTCCTCTCTATAAAACACACCCAAACTCCAAAACCAGGAAATTCTCCATAGAAAATAGGAGTGAACAGAGAAAAGACTAACAGGATAAACCCCAAAGCAGGAAGAAAGTTTTGTCTCCCATTTCGCTCAAGGAATTTTTGGACCCACCAAGGCTACTGTCCTGAAAGATCCTGCTGCTTCTCCTTCCCCAAATATTGTCCACTTCCTGAGAGTAAGCCTGACTTGCCACAGGCTTATAAAGTGTTTGGTCACAGTAAGACAACTGTGAGTAATAACACACATTGTATACTGTTTTGCAATTGATAAAAGGCTTTGCATCTGTTTTTTCTTTGGAGGCTGAAGAAAAGAAGAATGGTATTCACGCAGTTCCCATTTTACAGATGAAAACAAGAGGACTTTTTCTGTGAAGTCAGGAAAGTGGTTACAATGGTACTTTCCGCCTGTCCGAATTATGTATTGCCCCTCTCCTTTCTATTAATAATATTGAAGTGTGATGGGACAACCACTGAAGCCGTCAGTTGAAACCTGCTGGGACTTTTTAGCCATTCTCTTCAACATAAAGAATGGGTGTTTTGGAGGGGGTGAGAGGAATGGGGAAATGTTGTCAAAGAGTACAATGTTTTAGTTGAGACAGGAAGAATACATTTTGTTGAGATCTACAGCACAGCATGGTGACTGTAGTTTACAATGAAGTATTGTGTATTTCAAAATTGCTAAGACAATAAATTTCAAATGTTCTCACCACAAAAAAGATAGGTTTTGAGGTGATGAATCTATTAATTCTCTGGATTTAATTATTCCACAGTGTATACATATATCATATCATCACATTATACCTCCGTAAGTACATACAATTTTAATTTGTCAATTAACATTTTTTAAAAGAATAGTGTGGCCAGTTGGGGAGGTAGTTTTTTCTTTTTTCCTCTAGTCTCTACTCAGTCTCCAAGATCCCATTCCCCATAAAGTTCCTGTCACCCAGGTGGAGTGCAGTGGCACAATCATGGCTCACTGCACCCTCTCCCTCTTGGGCTCAAGCGATCCTCCCGCCTACAGGTACATGCCACCACGCCCAGCTAATTTTTGTAGTTTTTGTAGACATGGGGTTTCACCATGTTGCCTAGGCTGGTCTCGAACTCCTCAGCTCAATCAATCTGCCCACTTTAGCCTCCCACAGTTCTGGGATTACAGGTGGGAGCCACCAAGCCCAACCCATAAAGTTCCTAACTTTTTATCTCCCTGGGAGTGCACAGCCTACACACACCAGTTTCTCTTTAGAACATACTTAAGAGTCTTGGCTTAGCATCCAACACACAGAACTTTAACACTTCTACGGATCTGTGCACCTGTCTATGGTGTGGGGTTTTTAAGATCTCTTTCTAATGACACTTTATTTTGCAAAGCAGGACAGTTTCATTCCCAGAAGAGCAGGTATGGTAAATCCTTTGTTCCAGTAATGAAGACAATGATCTAAACCCTAAGCCTCAGAGAAGCCCAGAAACCCTCCAGGCCTCCATCTCTCTGCTCCTAGCACCTGCCTCTCTCTTGACATCAACATCATTCTCCCCTCTCACAGCCCAGCTCCTTCCACAGACCCAGGGATTAGGCACCAGCACCTCAGACTAGATTTTAGAGAATTACCATTCAAGAGGCAATCCTCTTCCCTTGGTTCCAATTTCAAGGTTCTCAAAGACTGGAACAGGGCTAGTTTGAGGCAATGTGCCCCATCGCATAGCCAGAAAGAACCTTACAGTGAAAAGGAGAACAATTCTTCCAAAGTAAGGGGGTGCTGATCCCCAGAGGGAGGACAGATGGGCAACCAAACAGTAACCGGGCCACCACATGCTTCACACTCACTGATCAAGGATTTCTAAAACCACTTTTCTTTTCTCTGAATTTATATAGGACTTTGTATCACTCATAAAGGAATGTCTTATAGGCTGATAACAGCTTTCTATTCATGCTTATACTTAACATTTAGGCTAGGATAATTTCCTAACCTCAGTGTCCTCACTATAAGATGGGAATTATTATAATCCCTACCTCATAAATTGTTGGGAGGATTAAAATACTTAGTAAAGTGCCTGACTAATAGAAAGGCATTCAATAAATGTTAGCTATTCATGGTGTCATCATCATTATATTTACCATTATTACTAATCTCCTGTATTGCAAGAATTACAGTTTATATTTTTGTAGACCATCACTGTAGCTAAAGGGTCTTTGGGCCATAGGTGATATTCCATAAAGGTTGGTTAAATTGATCTGTGGTTTTTGACTATGGAAACTCAGAACTC
The DNA here is from genome assembly GCF_029289425.2 of Pan paniscus. Lineage (NCBI taxonomy): Eukaryota > Metazoa > Chordata > Mammalia > Primates > Hominidae > Pan > Pan paniscus. The sequence goes on from NC_073255.2 coordinate 127,076,965, forward strand.
CCTCAAAATGTACAAAACAGATTTACCTGCTAAATAAATCTCTTCAAAGCTGACCCCAGGTTTAATTGAATTAATTCCAATGAATTTGTCACAATGATGGAGAAAGGAAACTTAGAGGGCCCCACAGTTGTTTGCTGGTAAAATGAGAAGTTTGGATTAGATCAATGTTTCCCAAAATATTTTCCTCAGAATGTTAGTGCCCCTCCAATCTGCACAAAGCAAGAGGTTCATGACCAAGTAGCTTTTAAAACTCCTGTACACTCTATTCCCATTCTTCACAATGCACACTTTCATATTAAAAGTTCTGAGAGGTCCTCAACAGAAGACATCACTTAACTTTTTTTTTTTTTTTTAAGACAGATTCTCACTCTGTCACCCAGGCTGGAGTACAGTGGCCACCACTCCTGGCCTAAAATTTTTTTAACCTGGTGCTTCCCAATCTAAACTCACAGGGACCAGTTTTCTTAATGAAAGAGAATCAGACTAGCTTGTAACCATAGCTGGTGACACTCTCCTGCCCCATTCCTTGTATGTCCTCAGTGGACTAGGTCAGGAATAAATAAATTTTCCTGATTCTCAAGGGCTGGTCACTCCTTTGCACTGAGCTCAAAGCTTCTCTGTAGCATGGGTCACAATGAATGGTAGCCCTGATAGCCTAGAGTAGCCTTTCAGCCTTCTCTGAGCCTCTAAAGACTGAGGATCCTTGGCATGAAATGGAGCAACTGGTATACCCTTGCTTCCTCTGGGGACTCTCTTACTCTCAAAAAGGCATCAGCCATCATCTCCATCTAGAGAATATACTAGCTGACTCAGCTTGACCAGCCTGTCCCAAAATGAGAATCTGGGTAAAATAAGCATTGAAACACTTCATTCCTTGTAGATTCACAAAACATATTAGCATATTACAGACTATGAAGTTCTTCAGGAAAAAAGAAACCTATTTAACTTTAATCCAACATTGCCAAGTTTTATTTGACCATGGAAGATTTTTCCAAAACACTTACAAACAGATCAAGGACATTAATCTTTCATGAAATACTAGATCCCCAGGGTCCTCTCCAGCTACATCATTCTGTGATTTTCTTTTTTATTTATGATGCATTAAAAGATTAATCTCTATCAGACTTCCATTTAGAAATTCACCAGAATGTGCAAAGGCAGCAGGTAAAATTGCTGAAGGGTATTATAAAAATACCCTCCAGTGATTTTTGAAACTTAAACTGAAATATTTATATAACTATATATTTCAGTTTGTATATTATATATATATATATGTATATACACAAATATATATGTGTGTATATATATTGGTGTATGTATATCTATATCTATGTATATATGGCATTATATCCATTTTACAGATGCAGAAACTGAGCTTTAGAGGGGGTGAGCAATTGGTCCAAAGCCACACAGCACACAGGTAGTCATTGATAAAGGTAAAAACAAGAGTTGAAGCCTGAGGTGTAAGGACACAGAGACAAGTACACAAATGTTTACAAGTTACACATATGACACGTGCCTTTAACATGAATTTCTTGAACATTCATTTAGAGGTCTTACAATGAAGACATCAGAGTGGCAGCAAGTTCTGTTGGAATCAGGGGAGCGTGTTCTTCTATAATCCCCTGGCTAACAGGAAAGCACACTGATTTGGCCCATGGTAGTTATACACTCCCATTGAGTCAGGGGCCACTTCTATGCACACAGGAGGTGCTAAAAATATGCTGTTGACTCATTGCCTCTAAGAGCAGAAGAAATGCCAAAAGTATAGGACAAGAGGCAGAAAAGCACATGGAAAAATGTCGTAGGGCAGTCCTCTAAGGAAGTGGTAGATCCCTTTGAAATCTGTCCAAACACTTTCTTGTGCTGGGGAAAGTCAATTCCATATTTCAAGCAACCCCACATGTCATACGAGTATCTTGTACGTGTTTGTGTACTCGTGTCTGTGAACTTACATCTCAGACTTCAACTTCTCGCTCCCCACCCTTATAAGTGACTGCCTGCATGGCCTTGGGCAAGTTGCTTTCCCTCTTCAAAGCTCAGTTTCTGCATCTATAAAATGGACATAATGCTACCTACCTCATGGGGTTAGTGATCATATTTAAGGAGCTAATATGTGGAAATTGCTTACACAGTATCTATCACATAATAAGGGTTTAATAAGTGTTTGATGTAATTGTTTTGATTATTACTACTATTACTAAAATAATAATTACTACAATAATAATGATTCTTATTCTCTATATTAGTATTATCTTTGAAAATGGGCATGGATTACATCTATGTAACACTTTTGGTACAATATCTAGCATTATATCACACACAAATTAGACAATTCATATTATTAAGGATGAAAAAATATTTTTACTGACCCTTAAATTCTTCGTAAGTAACTGCAAATGAAGCCATTATCCCAACACATGAAATAAAAAAAAAAATTCAGTTCCTCTGGAGTTTGTTTTTGGAGGTAGCCACAGGATACCTAAATTTTTTTTTCTTTTCAGAGAGACTGAGGGGCTCACTAGGTTGACCAGGCTGGTCTTGAACTCCTGGTTTCAAGCCATCCTCCCACCTCAGCCTCCCAAAGTGCTGGGATTACATGCATGAGCCACCACATCCAGCCTACCTAAAATACTGGATGCTGTTAATAAATCTCCTGAGGCCAGCATAAGAAGGTGGTGGGCAAAACTAATGCAGGTATGTTTTTCGGGCTTTTTCATGTATTGGGCCAAACTTTGAAAAGCACTTACTATTAATGGCTAACTTGCAAAATTTGTGATTTATTAAAAGCAGATTTTAATTGTTTTACCTAAAAATAATAGGCCTCTGATCTGCCAAAGATGAAGATTTAATTTCTAGGTGTTCCTCACAATACCTAGAAACATCAGTGTAATCGATTATTAAACACTTTAGAACTATTCTCTTCAAAGTTCTTTAATATATAATACAGCAAAAGAAAAGTTTCTTTTCTAAAGGCTTCTCTATACCATTTTTAATAGTTGAATTTCATTTCTGAAGGCTCCTAAAAAGAATAGAATTTATATCTTTATTAAAGAGGAAATATATTTTCCATGTTTAATTTAAATGACATTCCATCAGTCATTTGCAATCTTAGCCTACACGGAATTTTTTTTTTGGTAGTTTTTATGTTTGGGCTTTAGGAGGGGATTCCCAATAACCTCTATATAAATATTTCTAATCTCTATAGAAATATTTTAATATTTCAATGTAAATTAGTTTTTTAAAGCTATTTTATCCATAAAAATAATGAATTTGCATGGCTGAGGGTGAAATAATGTGTTACCAGGACCCCTCAGTTTTGGGGGTTGTGAGTAGATCCCATCTTCATGTTCCTCCAGCCCAGTCCAAGCCTGGCTCAGGTCCTCCTCCCCCATTTGTCAGGAACCACCATCCCCAGGGATTCTATGTGCCCTGCCTGACCAGTGTTCTCCATCAGAGTTTACCAATCTTTTGTTCATTCCCTCAGAGCACAGCTAAGCAAGAGTACACTAATTTGAAAATTAACTCAAGCAAATAGAGGAACAATATCCCCAACACATTGCATTTTAACATAGGGTTTCCTGGACACACTGTTTCAACCCAAGAGTTGGGCTAATAGTAGGAGTTCCATCTGCTAAAATACGGCTGTCAGCTTCAGAGGGAAATTGATGAACGTCTTCATAGTTTGTTTTTACTTTTCACTTGGCACTGTTTCTAAAATTTCCTCTGAAGTCAAAAAATAAGTTATTTCCCAGCACACTGGGCACTTTTCATTTATCATTGGATTGATTTTTGTAACTTGCAGTAGGAGCTGAAATCGACCAGGGGGTTCTTATCCAACAGACAGCAGCAAAACTCTTTGTGTATCTGCGTTCCTTTCAACAAGCGTGACTTCCTCAATGGCATCATTCGTGAGTGTAACACAGAGCTCAGCAATAACGTTTCTTCACTAACCCTACCAGGTATCCAACATAGGATGTTACTTCCTTTCACTGTTTTCCGACTCCTGGCAGATATTAATCATTGGGATTTGGGAACAAGGAAATAGAATTTCTGAGAATGCTTGGGAATTCCCAAATTCATATGATTTTCATAACACTTCACTTACAAGTTTTTGAAAAATAATAAGTGACTATAATAACAAGCAAATAGTCGTTTTTTTCTGTAACAGGATTATATGAAAAGTTTTAGTAGTCTTCTGTCTCAAAAAGATTTGATAACAAATGATGATTTATTATTATTATGAGCCAACATATTGTAACAAGATCATAAAATCCAATAGCATTAATAGAGAAAACATTAAAAAGAAATGAATACTATCACAAAATAAATGCTAAAGAAAAGTCCTTTGAAGATTGAAAGGTAACACCACAAATACTTAATGCTTTAATCGTTGTTTACATGACATTGTTAAACAAGGCATCAATCATCCCCTCCAATACCATTTAAATAACATAACATTCTGATCTCCTGGCAAGATGAATACCACTAGAAAGAAGCAACTGTCAAAATGGCCGATTTAAGGGCATATTTTGTTTCTAAAACTTGGCATTGCTTAGAAAACCTCTCATAGGATTTGTAAAACATATACTATGCCTATGAACACATTAATATTTATTTGCAGAAATGGTTCACTGTTAGCAGTGGACAAGGCCATGAACACACACTTGTAACACAGCAACAGATACAAGAAAGTCTGACTGAGGCTCCTTTACTGCTCCTGTCCTGTTCACCTTAACTTTCATCTCCACATGTCAGTGCTTCCTCATCTTGCTTGACTTGAAGTCAGTGCATTTCTTCAAGCCAGTAAGTTCTCTATACTGACTATTAAGCTGTAATTTTCACAGGAAAATTAGAATGTTCCTTCCCATTTTCCTAATTTCTCAACTGATTTTTCTCAGAATTCAGAATCCATAAATATTGAAATGCCAGGAGAGAATTTCCAAATGGAAATGCTGTTCCCTTCGTCCATTTTCAGAAGAAACCGTAGGATAGTGTTATCCTTCTCTTCTCCAATTTTTTTTTCCTGCAAACTTATGGTTATCACCTCTTTAAGTGTGTAGCTCACAATTTTGCCTCCCCTGCAAATGGTCCCAAAATGGTGAAGTGGGTCCTCTTTAGCTGTGTCTTTAGTACATAATCCTGCATTTCTGACCATATGCAGGGAGTGTGACCCAGGGAAGGATCCCTGACTCCATGGGATTTCTCTTGCTGTCTCTAGAATTTGAACACCGGAACCCAGACGTACAGAGGCTGGGAGCCATCGTGGTGTGCTATATTGATGACGGCAGCAGTGGGTGGTGTGGGGGCAGTTAATTGACAGCTACCTGTTGCTGACATCCCAGGAACTGCCTGAACCTCCTCTTTCCCAGTCATAAGATATCTAAGATTCTGCAGTATTCTTCATTAAATCCTAGCATGGTTTAAGCTAGCCAGAATTAGGTTCTGTTGCTTTCAATCAACAGAACCTTAGCTAATACGTTGTTATTTCCTGGTCTTTGTTCCTTTAATTTTCCAGGAAAAGAAGGGAAAATGGCTTACTGGTTTTAAAAAGAGACAAGGGACAACATACCATTTATGCAAAATTTAGAAGCACTCAAAGGAAACTCTGGAAAGTTCCTGAGACATACATAGGTAGGATCAGCATAAAACTTGAACAGTGTATCTAGTTCATGGTTGCCATGGTTGCCTTGACACAATGAACATCTGTATCAAGATCATATTTTCTTGGCGGGACAGAGAGAAGCACAAGGCGGGACTCACATTTACAGTAATCCTTGTTTTCCAGGGACCATACAACCCAGTTTGTCCAGAGCTGTTCATCTTAAGTTTGTTATCCCACCATAATTATAAATAGAACCTCCTTTTTCTCTCAAGAATATCCCACTTTGGATGATAATTTCTGTGACTACCCATTAAGAAAATATTTAATAACTATAGAAAACTGCTTCTCTATATTTTTTGTATGTTTGAAACATTTTATAACAGAAATATCTTTAAAGTTATCACCTACACAGAATATAGCTGCCAAATGCTCCTACTCTGCTATTCTAACCATGAATCCCTCTGAGGCCCCTTCCTCCTACGGCGCTTGGGAGGATGAAATGAAATAAGCTCTATGAAGTGCCCAACAGTGACCAACACTGAATAAAATACAGCCACCATAGGTGGCCTTCCCTTATGTTCAGCAAACTCCTGATAAGTTATTCGGTGATATTTTAATCTTAATATTTTATGTAGATTATACATTCATCTGATTCAAAATGCAAAAGGTACAAAAGCGTATACAGTTAAAAGTTTCCCAACCCACTACCATTTATCTCCCTGGAGGCAACTGTTTCCAGATTTTTGAATATCCTTAAAGAATATCATATGTATGGAAAAGAAAGATTATATATTTATATGCATCTGTGTATGCATTTTCCTATGAGAGGCTCACAAAGTCTCCTTGAAGAGATACCATTATTACAAATACCCCTCAATTTACAATGGGGTTATATTCCAATAAACTTATGAAAATACTGTAAGCTGAAAATGCATTTAATACACTTAACCTACTAAACATCATAGCTTAGCTCGGCCTACCTTAAACACTCACATTAACCTACAGTTAGGCAAAATCATCTAACAGAAAGCCCATTTTATAATAAAGTGGGCTTTGAATATCTCATGTAATATAATGAATACTGTACTGAAAGTGGAAAACAGAATGGTTGTATGAGTACTCAAAGTACAGCTTCTGCTGAATGTGTATTGCTTTCAAACTATCTTAAAGTTGAAAAATCGTAAGTCAAAATATTCTAAGTCAGGGATTGTTTGTACTTCTACTTTACATGATGAAATTGAGCCTTGAAAAGATTAAGTGACTCGCCCAAGGTCACACTGGCAGTTAAATAGTGAAACTTGGATCCAAATTGTTCAGTCACTACATGTATTGTCTTGAAATTTGAAAAAGAGGAAGAGGAATTAAACTACTAAATTGAAGGACTATTTTAGGCATAGAAGCAGCAGATGCCTTCATGTCCAAGTGATTGTGAAAAGCCCACTTGCCCCAAAATATGTCTCCTGGTCATATGAAATTCCACCATTTCAGATTTTTACCTGGGGATTTAGAGTAATCTGCTGTTTTCCTAGAGCTCCCCTAAAATAGAAATAGAAAATTTTGGAAGGCTAAATATATGCTAACATTGGAAAACTCATTTTCTCCCCTTCGTAAGGCAAGGTACTGAAGGAGGGGGCCCTACGGGCTGTGCAGGGACATCCTGGAGGCATGGGGAGAAGAAACTGAAAGGCAAGTTTGTATGGAACAAAGAATACCGATCTCAGGATTCTCCCTTGAACCTGCCCTAACTTTGTTCAAATAGACTTAGCCACTGACCTGCTGTCAAAAGACCACAGCCAATCTGACTTGTTTTCAATATAATGATGAATATTGATTTGGTCCCTTCATCCAACATTCTCAGCTGGATCTTTTTTGACCAAGGATATACATTACTAGGTGAGTACAGGCAGTTAATTCTTCCACACGGGACTTCGGAGTTTCTGAGTTAACCAGAATCACCCACCTTAACATCTGCCAGTTTATACCCCAAGTCCTGACCAGTGCCCCCTACCTGCTATGCCTCATGTTTTCAATAGAGCATAAAATCAGAAATGAAAGATGAAACATCATAGCCAATATCACAGAAATACAAAGGATCCTAAGAAACTGCTAGGTATAATTACACACTAACTAATTGGATCATCTAGAAGAAATGGATAAATTCCCAGACACATAAAACCTACCAAGATTGACTCATGAAGAAATTTAAAAATCTGAACAGACTAATAGCAAGCAAGGAGGTTGAATCCGTAAGAAAATGTCTCCTATCAATGAAAAACCCAAAACCAGATGGCTTCCCAGATTAATTCTACCAAATATTTTAAGAAGAACTAATACCAGTCCTTCTCAAACTCTTCCAAAAAGCTGAAGTGGAGGGAATACTTCCAAACTCATCTTACAGGGCCAGCATTACCCTGATTCCAAAGCCAGACAAGAACACTACAAGAAAGGAAAATGACAGGCCAATAGCCTTGATCTACATAGATGCAAAAATCCTCAACAAAATCCTAGCAAACCAAATTCAATAGCACATTGAAAGAATCATTCACCATGATCATGTCATGGTTCAACATAAGCAAATCAATACATATAATATACCATATTAGAAAAATAAAGGATAGAAACTATATGGCCATCACAATAGATATAGAAAAAGCTTTTGACAAAATTCGAAACCCTTTCATGGTGAAAAAAAAAAAACACCCAACAGATCACGTATTGAGGGACTGTATCCCAACAAAATACAGGCCATATATGACAAACCCATAGCTAACACCATAATCAATGGTGAAAAGTTGAAACTTTTCCTCTACCATCAGGAGCAAGACAAGGATGCCCACAGACACCACTTCTCAGGGTAATTAGGCAAAAGAAAGAAATAAAAGGCATCCTAATAGGAAAGGAAGAAGTGAAACTGTCTCTACTGATGGCATGATCTTGTTATATATAGAAAACCCTACAAACTTCACTAAAAAAAGGTTAGAACTCAACACAAAGAAGGGAACAATAGACACTGGGGGACTCCAAAGGTGGGAGGGAAGGATGGTGGGAGCAAGGGTTGAAAAACTACCTATCGATTACTATGCTCACTGCTTGGGTGGTGGGATCATTAGAAGCCCAAACCTCAGCACCATGCAATATACCTGTTTAAGAAACCTGTACATCTACCCTCCTGACTCTAAAATGAAACATACAATATTTAAAAAACAAAAACAAATAAATACAATTTGAAAACTGTTAGAAATGAACTGATAGGTGAAATCAGTAAAGTTGTAGGATGCAAAATCAACATATAGAGCCTTGAACACAGCAAAATCCAGCTGTCTGACACGAAAGTCTCAGGGGCAAGAAAACCTCTATATGAACTCAGAAACAATGAGCTAAGTTGTGTTTATGTCTGAAAGGATGTTAAGAACTTCATTCATGTTACATCAGAGCCAACAGAAAGAACCAACAGGAAACCTGTACCCAACAAACAGAAATGACAAGATGAAGGGAAAGCAGAGGTAAGGGCTTACCTTAGAAAGGGCAAGTGATTAGCTCAATATGCAATACAATGTTTGCTCCTGAGCCAAAAACTTGTACAATAATTTGGATATTACTTGCACAACCAGAAAAATCAGCCACTCATTAGGAAAATGTGTTTCTGTAGAAGTCTTAGGACTCAGCTATCTATAATAACATGAAAAGACAATATTTTCATCCAAAATGAGTATTTTTGTTTGTCTTGGCTTGTTATTCTAACGTCAACAGCCTCTAAATAAACTGTTGAAGTACATGATATAACCACCTCTTTCTCCATCTTTCCCATTGCTCCCATAGGGTTTCAGTTGTGCAATTTCACCATTAGCAAAGCTTTTTGCTGAAATCTGGCTTTTCAAAGGGAGAGTATCCAGAAACAGAAGATGCTGATCTGGGAGCCTCTTCCTAATAGAACTGCTGCTTCAGTTTAACTTGAAATAGCCCACACCCAGTTCCTAATGACAAATATCTGAACACCGGGTCTTCCCATGAGCAACACCATGCTCTGCCTCCTGCTCACTCTGTTCTATAAGCAACCCACAGATTGCTCCCTGTGAAGAGGAGCCTGCAAGGGGAGCAGCATTCCACCAGACCCTGATTTAGCAAGATATTTCCGTATCATTCCCCCAACCAGCTGGAAGTCCTCCACTGCTCTTGTGTAAAAATCTAACTCATCTCGCTGAATTTCGTGATTTAAAAGTCTAATTCATTTCACCAAAAGTGTGACAGAAGGAATCCAAGTACACCATCTCTCTCTTACTAAACCAAAGCTATTGCATGTGCATTCTGGGGGAAAAACATGGTCCAAATATGTTATGGAGGGGGTGCCAGCCCAGTGTCATCCTCTTACTATTGCCATAGGATCTTGGCTGATGGCATCAGAGGAAAAACAAGTTTATCGATTACTTTCAACCTTTTGTCTTTTTTTTTTTTAACTTATAAACGATCAGCTCATATTCTGAAGTTTGTAGTCCCCTCCCGCCCCCTCTCTCTCTATACGGCTCATTTACATTGGCAGCTGTCGTGCTGCTGGGCATCCTCAAACCCACAAGTTTCCCTTTAATGTTTGAGCAGACAAACATGATCATGCACTAGGCATCACTGTGCCACTCAAAATGCTTTCTTGTTTTTTTTATTGCATCTGAGAGAAATCTCAAGGTTGCAAACCTGGAGTCAGAATTGTCTCCATGTGTCTCAGTGGGAAGAGTATCGTGTGAAGAAACAAGTTGATTCTACTAATCAAAAGGAATTTTTTTTGATATCAGGTCATCCTCCGAATGAATTTATATTACCGAGTGGAGGGTCACATGAAGAAAATGGTCAAACAGCACCACCTAGAGCAAGAGCTGAGAAGTGCAGCGGAGCCGGGCTGTGTCAGGAAAGAAAAGCAAGCTGGGGCCTGGCTCAGCGCTCTCCCCTCTGCTCCTGTCTGCACGGAAAGATTAGGATGACAGTGGCAGGAAGCCTGTGCACCTAGTATGCATCACTTGAAGGGAACACACAGATTCCAGTAAACAGTTGGAAGGAAATGTTAATACCAGGCTCTGCTAAACAATATGAAATGACTCCTAGATGAGACAAGCGACTTTCATCAAAGTTTCCTGATACCTGAAAAGACAGCCCAGGGGATCCTGCACTACATGTGGTGTATGTAAATTAAGCGGGTTTTTTCCCCCTTTGTAATCAAGGCTCATACACAAACAAAATCACACTTTAGAAACGGCCTATTTCAACTTGTAACTGGCTTGCTTTCAGGGGCTCCAGGTCAAAAAGAAATAGAGCACAAAGACGCTTTCTCCTTAGGGATCATACACAAATTCACTCCGTCCGTTTCTTTCCCACATGGAGCAACAAAGCCGTCAGACCTCTCCATCCACACATCGGGTCCTTCCTGATTAAAGTGAGATAAATCACAGCCCTCTCTCTCCAGATGGCAGGCGACAAGAGGGGGATGCTTGCCTCAAGAAGTCCTCCCCATCCCTCTGCATTCATACAAGCCCGAGCGGAGAGATGCAAGAAATTACGGATGCATTTTAATTCCCCAGACCCTGCAATTAAAAATGGAAATGTTTTGGCCACGCGTGTTGGCTCACGCCTGTAATCCCAGCACTTTCAGAGGCCGAGGTCGGCGGATCACCTGGGGTCAGGAGTTCGAGACCAGCCTGGCCAACGTGGTGAAACCCTGTCTCTACTAAAAATACAAAAATTAGCTAGGAATGGTGGTGGGCGCCTGTAGTCCCAGCTACTCGGGAGGATGAGGCAGGAGAATCACTTGAACCCGGGAGGCAAAGTTTGCAGTGAGCCAAGATCGCACCACTGCACTCCACTCTGGGTGACAAAGGAAGACTTCACCTCAAAAAATGTTTTTAAAAAATGGAAGTGTTGTTCTTTCATTTGTAAATGTGTTTTGGTAAAAGAGGGGCAGTTTAAGCAACCCTTTCTATTGTCTACATTGTTAAAATTCATCCGACATGGACTCTTGACTCCGTTTTGCCTGGGCAGACCCAATTCAAGCATTTACAACAGCTATAACCTCCTCAAATCAAAAAGAGGAATCAGCATTATTGCTAAGTTCAAATAAGGTCTTGTTTTATTTCATTTTCATTTTTGAATGCAGCCATTCCTCCGGGTGCTGTCATCAGGTAAGATTGTCAGTCCTGATTAGGTAAAGGTATTATTACAAAATGCAATTCTTAAACATTCAGTGTCTAACTACACTTTAAATAAGCCTTTCCCCCTCCCCTATGTATTCTCCCTTAGACACCCCTTCTCAAATTTAAAATCACAGAAACTAAAATATGATGCCTAAAGAGAGCCTAGCGACTGCCCAGTCCTCTAATTTGATGAGTGGGAGTACTGAAGCCCAGAGGAGGTCAAGTAATTTGTTCCCAATGTCTTAGAGAAGAAGAAAATGACCAGCTGGGAAATCCCACAAATGTCAAGGCAGGGGCACAGGGCCACAGACTGTGGTTGAATTGTGCCACACTCCTACATCCTTCTTTAGGAATCACAGAACATTCCTGTGTTGAGTCGGAGTCACTGACTTCCTTTTCAGGCTGATTGAGTTCTGTCCTTACGGGCTGCGACAAGAAGTTTTGGTATTATGCTACACCAAGACCATTTATCTAGTTCAAGAAATGAGCACAGTCCTTAGAGCCCAGCAACTTTCCCCATGTCCAGTAAATGTAGCTTCTCCATTAGAAGCTGTCAGAATGGAGCCTTCTGGCTCATCTTGATTTTGATTTGTGCAAGAATGAATGGTTGTGCTAAGACAGCTTTCCTAGCTGATAGAGAGCGAAACTTTTTTCTCATAATCTATAAAAAAATTTAAATTAGAACTTTTTTCTCATAATCTGTGAAAAAATATTAAATTAAATCTGGCTCACCTTGATTTTGATTTGTGCAAGAATGAATGGTTGTGCTAAGACAGCTTTCCTAGCTGATAGTGAGCAAAACTTTTTTCTCATAATCTATAAAAAATATTAAATTAGAAGCATAGAGTTTATTTCATGACTTTTATCTTCCTGCAATTTTCTTCTGGGCATAAATGATTTGTTTTTATCCTGCCTGACCCCAATCCCTTTTCCAAGAGACTAAAAGAGTATCTAGTGCAAAGTAGAGACTCAAATATTTTTTAATAAACAGTGATCCCAGCCACCCAGTGCATTTTGCCAAATGCCAACCCCATAAATGATCAAACACATCATCTCATTCAGCCAATCAAAATCAAGTGCTACTATTTTTTTAAGTTCTCATAGCCCTTGGGCATCTGCTTTCTCAGCATTTCCCAAACTTGAGTCATTCTCTTCCTGCCTTCCTAATTTTGATCTGTCAATTACCTCTACTATTATTTATTTCATATATTTTTAAATAGCCCCACTTTTGAAACTTAAATACATGCCTTTTAAAAGGAAGCTTTCTTAGTACTACACATCAAAAGCCATTATTACGTGTTCTAAGTACTCATAACAACATGGTCACAACTATTAAAATTTAGTCATGTGCATCCACATACTCTCTAAATTCATGAAGCATCTGCACACACTTTAAGAAACAATTCTGCATTACTCACTCAATTTTCTTGACATCCTTCTGAGGCAGGACAAACCTTGGGCCCAAAGAATTGAGGTAGGAGTCCAAGCAAGTTGCCAGCCACATAAAGGCAAACCTTGGCTCGGAAGTCAGGACTACCAGCCCCTAGGTTATGGTTCACGCTCTTTCCTCTGCTCTCCAGAACCTCCTATCTCCAAGTGTAGTTAGCAGCCCAGATGCAGCAGCATCCTCTAGAGACTTGTTAAAAATGCATAAGCTCAGGCTCCACCCCAGGCCTATGCAGACTGAATCTGCATTTTAACAAGGTCCAGGTAATTCACGTGCACATTAAGTTTGAAAAGGCCTGGTCTAGATCAGCGGTTCTCTAACTTAGCAGCACATTAGAACCATCTGTAGAGACTTTAAAAATACCAGTGCCTGGGTTTCACCTCCCAGAGAATCTGACTTAAGTGTCAGGGGTTTGCCCTGAGTCAAGGTATTTTTAAAAAATCCTCAGCTTATACAAAGCTGGCAGGGCCGGGCACAGTGGCTCATGCCTATAATCCCAGCAGTTTGTGAGGCCAAAGTGGGCAGATTGCTTGAGTCCAGGAGTTTGAGATTAGCCTGGGCTAAAACCCCATCCCTACAAAAAAAAAAATACAAAAAGTAGTTGGGCATGGTGGTGGCACATACCTGTAGTCCCGGCTACTCAGGAGGCTGAGTCCTCGCTTGAACCCAGGAGGTCACGGTCTGGTCAACAGAGCAAGACCCTGTATCAAAACAAACAAACAAGCAAACAAAAAATGCTAGCAGCTTACCAGCTAGGGAGGCCTGTAGAGCCAAGTTTTCCAAATGGGGCTACATTAGTTGTTCCAGAACTTTAGCTGCATCAAAACCACCTGGATGGCTTGTTCAGCTACAGAGGGTCTGGCCATGCCCCTAGAGTTTCCAGCTGAGGGTCTGGAATGAGGCCCGATGATTTGCATTTCTAACAATCTCCAGGTGATGCTGATGCTGTGGGTCCAGGGACCACATTTTGAGAATCTATGCTAAATGAATCAGAGAAGACCAAAGCTCAAACTTATTCCAAGAACTTTTCAAGGCCCACCTGCAAGTTGTAGTGGAAGTAAGCATCTAAGGGTGCAAAAAAGTTTCAATGTAGACTAAGGCCTTTTACCTGAGCTCTCAAATGTTCACATTTCTCTTATCAACCTAAATAACAAACAGAGAGAGGCTCTCCACAAGAAAAAGATATTCGTTTGGAAACAGAGCCTTGCAATAGAAACAGGCAAGCCAGAGTAAACTATATGCATATTCACGGAGGTAAAGGAAGACAAAAGAAAAAATGAGGAAGATTATATGATCATTTGGAAATGATTATCCTTGGCTACAAAGATCAATAACAAAGGTGATGCCAGGCCCAGGTTGGACAGGCAGTTGTTGGGCAAATATCCTTCAGAAGCATTGTTGTGTGCAAAGTTGCAATGGGCTTTGTGCAAGATTGTGATTTTTGAAGTCTTCTGTGATAAGTTTTTGTTATCAGGCATACAAGCCCAAGAATCCTTTTTTGCATGGCCTTCCCTGGCTCTATTTGTCAGGGTTTTGGTTAGGGGAGGGGTATTTTTAACACTCTCAATGTAAAAAATGCCCTAAGGTAGGTGCCCCAATTTCTTGTTTCGTCTTCATAAAATAATTTTTCCACCCGAACAAAGTCTACACATAAATTGTAAAAATACCCTGGCATGCAGTCCCTGGAAAAGTCTGGAGTCATTCTCGGGGTTCCCACCAGGTGGGCAAGCGTAGCCACCACAGATAAACACAAAGTAGGGGTGCCCGCTGGGGTTTGGCGGCAGGCAGTGGCCCTGGTTCTGATATTTGGCTGAAAACACAGCTCCTCTTTGTCACCCTCAGGACATTTCAGCTATTTCCTAGATAAAAATCTCACTTCACCCTGCACAAAACAGGCACATGATCATGTCACTCTGACCTGGTTTGAGTCCAAGGAGACTTTTGTTTTTAAAACAATTTAGGTTAGTAGTTAAAATATGAACTTTGGGCCAGGAGTGGTGGCCCATGCCTATAATCCCAGCACTTCGTGAGGCCAAAGTGGGCAGATTGCTTGAGTCCAGGAGTTTGAGACTAGCCTGGGCTAAAACCGCATCCCTACAAAAATAAATCCAAAAAGTAGTTGGGCATGGTGGTAGCACATACCTGTAGTCCCGGCTACTCAGGAGGCTGAGTCCTCGCTTGAACCCAGGAGGTCACGGTCTGGTCAACAGAGCAAGACCCTGTATCAAAACAAACAAACAAACAAAAAATGCTAGCATCTTACCAGTTAGGGAGGCCTGTAGAGCCAAGTTTTCCAAATGGGGCTACATTAGTTGTTCCAGAACTTTAGCTGCATCAAAACCACCTGGATGGCTTGTTCAGCTACAGAGGTTCTGGCCATGCCCCTAGAGTTTCCAGCTGAGGGTCTGGAATGAGGCCCGATGATTTGCATTTCTAACAATCTCCAGGTGATGCTGATGCTGTGGGTCCAGGGACCACATTTTGAGAATCTATGCTAAATGAATCGGAGAAGACCAAAGCTCAAACTTATTCCAAGAACTTTTCAAGGCCCACCTGCAAGTTGTAGTGGAAGTAAGCATCTAAGGGTGCAAAAAAGTTTCACTGTAGACTAAGGCCTTTTACCTGAGCTCTCAAATGTTCACATTTCTCTTATCAACCTAAATAACAAACAGAGAGAGGCTCTCCACAAGAAAAAGATATTCGTTTGGAAACAGAGCCTTGCAATAGAAACAGGGAAGCCAGAGTAAACTATATGCATATTCACGGAGGTAAAGGAAGACAAAAGAAAAAATGAGGAAGATTATATGATCATTTGGAAATGATTATCCTTGGCTACAAAGATCAATAACAAAGGTGATGCCAGGCCCAGGTTGGACAGGCAGTTGTTGGGCAAATATCCTTCAGAAGCATTGTTGTGTGCAAAGTTGCAATGGGCTTTGTGCAAGATTTTGTTTTTTGCAGTCTTCTGTGATAAGTTTTTGTTACCAGGCATACAAGCCCAAGAATCCTTTTTTGCATGGCCTTCCCTGGCTCTATTTGTCAGGGTTTTAGTTAGGGGAGGGGTAATTTTAACACTCTCATTATAAAAAATGCCATAAGGTAGGTACCACAATTGATTGTTTCGTCTTCATAAAATAAATTTTCGTAAAATCTCTGTAAACGTGGAAATATTTACACCGATTTCTGTATAAATGTGGAAATATCTACACCGCTATCTCTGTAAATGTGTAAACATTTACAACGCTATCTGTATAAACATGGAACTATTTACACCGCAGTCTCTATAAACATGGAAACATCTACACCGCTCTCTCTATAAACATGGAAATATTTACACCGCTATCTGTATAAACATGGAAATATGTAAACAGATATCTCTATAAACATGGAAATATTTACACCGCTATCTGTATAAACATGGAAATATGTAAACAGATATCTCTATAAACATGGAAATATCTATAACGCTATCCCTATAAACATGGAAATACCTACACCGCAATTTGTACAAACATGGAAATATCTACACCGCTGTCTCTATAAGCAAGGAAATATCAACACCGCTATCTGTATAAACATGGAAATATCTACACCGCTGTCTCTACAAACATGGAAATATCTACAACTATATCTGTAAAAACATGGAAATATTTACACCACTGTCTCCAAAAACATGGAAATATCTACAACGCTATCTCCATAAACATGAAAATATCTACATAACTGTATCTATAAACATGGAAATATCTACACCGCTATCTCAATACACATGGAAATATCTACACCGCTGTCTCTAGAAACATGGAAATATCTACACCGCTATCTCTATAAACGTGGAAATATCTCCACCGCTATCTCTATAAACGTGGAAATATCTACACCACTATCTCTATAAACGTGGGAACATCTACACCGCTATCTCTATAAACCTGGAAATATCTACACCGCTATAAGTATAAATGTGGAAATATCTACACCGTTATCTGTATAAACATGGAAATGTCTACAATGCTATCTCTATAAATGTGGAAATATCTACAGCACAATCTGTATAAACGTGGAAATATCTATACCGCTATCTGTATAAACGTGGAAATATCTACACCGCTATCTCTATAATCGTGGAAGTATGTACACCGCGATCCGCATGAACGTGGAAATATCTACACCGCTATCATTGTAAACGTGGAAATGTCTACACCGCTATCTGTATAAACGTGGAAATATCTACATCGCTATCTCTGTATATGTGTAAACATTTACATCGCTATCTGTATAAACATGGAAATATTTACACAGCCATCTCTATAAACATGGAAATATCTACAACGCTAAATTTATAAACATGGAAATATCTACACCACTATCTCTATAAACAAGGAAATATTTACACCGCTATCTCTATAAACCTGGAAATACTAACACCGCTATCTGTATAAACATGGAAATATTTACAAAGATATCTCTATAAACATGGAAATATCTACACTGCCATCTGTATACATATGGAAATATCTACACAGCCATCAGTATAAACGTGGAGACATCTGCACCGCTATCTCTATACACATGGAAATACCTACACCACAATGTCTATAAACATGGAAATACATACACCGCCATGTCTATAAACATGGAAATATCTACACCGACATCTGTATAAAAATGAAAATATCTACACCTCCACCTTCATAAACATGGAACTATCCACACTGCCATCTGTGTAAACATGGAAATATCGACACCGCTATCAGTTTAAACATAGAAATATCTTCACCGTCATCTGCATATACATGGAAATATCTACACCGCTATTTCTATAAAGATAGAAATATCTACACCGCTGTCTGTATAAACATGGAAATATCTACACCACTATCTGTATAAACATGGAAATATGTTCACCGCTGTGTCTAAAAACATGGAAATATCTACACCGCTGTCTCTATAAACATCGAAATATCTACACCGCTATCTCTATAAATGTGGAAATATCTACAACGGTGTCTCTGTAAACATGGAAATATCTACACCGCTATCTCAATAAACTTGGAAATATCTACACCGCTATCTCTGTAAATGTGTAAACATTTAAACCGCTATCTGTATGAACATGGAAATATTTACACCGCTATCTCTATAAACATGGAAATATCTACACCGCTATCTCTATAAAGATAGAAATAACTACACTGCTGTCTGTATAAACATGGAAATATCTACACTGCTGTCTCTATAAACATGGAAATATCTACACCGCTATCATTATGAACATGGAAATATCTACACTGCTGTCTCTAAAAACATGGAAATATCTTCACCGCTGTCTCTATAAACATGCAAATATCTACACCGCTGTCTCCATAAACTTGGAGATATCTACACGGCTATCTCTATAAAGGTGGAAGTATCTACACCGCTGTCTCTGTAAACATGGAAATATCTACACCGCTATCTCTATAAACGTGGAAATATCTACACCGCTATCAGCATATACGTGTAAATATCTACACCGCTATCTGTATAAACATGCAAATATCTACACCGTTATCTCTATAAACGAGGAAATATCTACACTGCTATGCGTATAAACGTGGAAATATGTACACCGCTATCTGTATAAACGTGGAAATATCCACACCGCTATCTCGGTAAATGTGGAAATATCTACACCACTTTCTGTATAAACATGGAATTATCTACACCGATATCTCTGTAAATGAGTAAACATTTAAACCGCTATCTGTATAAACATGGAAATATTTACACTGCTATCTCTATCAACATGGAAATATTTACCACGCTATGTGTATAAACATGGAAATATGTACACCGCTATCTCTGTAAACTTGGAAATATCTACACTGCCGTCTGTATAAAGATGGAAATATCAACAGCACCAGCTGTATAAACATGGAAATATCTCCACCGCCATCTGTAAAAACATGGAAATATCTACACAGTCACCTGTACAAACATGGAAATATCCACACCTCCATCAGAATAAACATGGAAATATTTCCCCTGCCATCTGTATACACATGGAAAAACCTACACAACCATCAGTATAAACATGGAAATATCTGCACCGCTATCTCTGTAAACGTGGAAATCTCTAAACCGCTATCTCTATAAACCTGGAAATATCTCCAACGCTATCTGTATAAACATGGAAATATCTACACCGCTATCTGTATAAACATCAAAATATCTACACGGCTATCTGTATAATCATGGACATATGTACACCGCTATCTGTATAAATGTGGAAATATCTACAACGCTATTGGTGTAAAGATGGAAATATGTGCACAGCTATCTGTGTAAACACAGAAATATCTACACCGCTATCTGTATAAACCTGGAAATATCTACACTGCTGTCTCTATAAACATGGAAATATCTACACCGCTATCATTATAAACATGGAAATATCTATGCCGCTGTCTCTAAAAACATGGAAATAACTACACCGCTGTCTCTATAAACATGCAGATATTTACACCGCTTTCTCCATAAACTTGGAAATATCTACACCGCTATCTGTATAAACATGCAAATATCTACACCACTATCTCTGTAAACGTGGAAATATCTACACCGCTATCTCTATAAACCTGGAAATATCTACACCGCTATCTCTGTAAACGTGGAAATATCTACACCACTTTCTGTATAAACGTGGAAATATCTACACCGCTATCTCTGTAAAGGTGTAAACATTTAAACAGCTACCTGTATAAACATGGAAATAGTTACACCGATGTCTCTATAGACATGGAAATATTTACCACGCTCTTTGTATAAACATGGAAATATGAACACCGCTATCTCTATAAACATGGAAATATCTGCACTTCCATCTGTATGAAGATGGAAATATCACCACTGCGAGCAGTATAAACATGGAAATATCTACACCGCTATCTGTATAAACATGGAAATATCAACACTGCTACCTGTATAAACATGGAAATATTTCAACGCAATCTGTATAATCATGGAAATATCCACACCTGTATCTGTATAAACATGGAAATATCTACACCTCCATCAGTATAAACATGGAAATATGTACACTGCCATCTGTATACACATGGAAATATCTACACAGCCATCAGTATAAACATGGAAATATCTACACCGCTATGTCTGTAAACGTGGAAATATCTAAAGCGCTATCTGTATAAACCTGGAAATATCTACATCGCTATATGTATAAATATGGAAATATGTACACTGCTATCTGTATAAAAATGGAAATATCTACAATGCTATCTGTGTAAAGATGGAAATATCTACACAGCTGTCTGCGTAAACATAGAAATATCTGCACCAGTATCTGTATAAACATGGAAATATTTACACTGCAGTCTCTATAAGCATGGAAATATCTACACCGCTATTATTATAAATCTGGAAATATCTATGACGCTGTCTCTAAAAACATGGAAATAACTACACCGCTGTCTCTATGAACATGTAAATATTTACACCGCTTTCCCCATAAACTTGGAAATATCTACACGGCTATTTCTATAAAGGTGGAAGTATCTACACCGCTGTCTCTATAAACATGGAAATATCTACACCGCTATCTCTGTAAACGTGGAAATATCTACAACGGTGTCTCTGTAAACATGGAAATATCTACACCGCTATCTTTATAAACCTGGAAATATCTACACCGCTATCTCTATAAACGTGGAAATATCTACACAGTTATCAGTATAAACGTGGAAATATCTACACCGCTATCTGTATAAACATGCAAATATCTTCACCGCTATCTCTGTAAACGTGGAAATATCTACACCGCTATGTGTATAAACGTGGAAATATCTACACCGCTATCTCTATAAACTTGGAAATATCTACACCGCTATCTCTGTAAACGTGGAAATATCTAAACCACTTTCTGTATAAACGTGGAAATATCTACACCGCTATCTCTGTAAAGGTGTAAACATTTAAAACGCTACCTGTATAAACATGGAAATATTTACACCGATGTCTCTAGAGACATGGAAATATTCACCACACTATTTGTATAAACATGGAAATATGTACACAGCTATCTCTGTTAACACGGAAATATCTACACCGCTATCTGTATAAACATGGAAATACCAACACCGCTACCTGTATAAACATGGAAATATCTTCTACGCTATCTGTATAATCATGGAAACATCCACACTGCTATCTGTATAAACATGGAAATATCTACACCGCTATCTGTATAAACATGGAAATATGTACACCGCTATCTGTGTAAATATGGAAATATCTACACCGCTATCTGTGTAAAGATGGAAATAACCACACCGCAATCTGTGCAAATATGGAAATATCTACACCGCTATCACTGTAAACATGGGTATATCTACACCGCTATCTGTACAAACATGGAAATATCTACACCGCTATCTGTATAAGCATGGAAATATCTAGAACACGATCTGTATAAACATGGTAATATCTACACCTGTATCTTCATAAACATGGAGATACCTACACTGCTATCTGTATAAACATGGAAATACCCACACAGCTATCTGTATAAATATGGAAATATCTACAATGCTATCTGTATAAACATGGAAATTTCTACACCGCTATCTGTATAAACATGGAAATACCTACACAGTCATCTGTGTAAACGTGGAAATATCTACACCACTATCTGTGTAAACATGGAAATATCTACACTGCCATTTATATATACGTGGAAATATCTACAGAGCTATCTCTATAAATATGGAAATATCTACACTGCTATCTCTATAAAATGGAAATAGCCACACGGCTATCTGTATAAACATGGTAATATCTACACCATCATCTGTAAAACATGGAAATATCTACACAGTCATCTGTATAAATATTGAAATCTCTACACCTCCCTCTGTATAAACATGGAAATATCTACACTGCCATCTGTATACACATGGAAATATCTACACAGCCATCTGTATAAACATGGAAATATCTACACCGCTATCTCTATAAACATGGAAATACCTACACACAATCTGTATAAACATGGAAATATCTACACCGCTATCTGTATAAACCTGGAAATATAAACATCGCTATCTGTATAAACATGCAAATATCTACACCACTATCTCTGTAAACGTGGAAATATCTACACCGCTATGTGTATACACGTGGAAATATCTACACCGCTATCTCTATAAACGTGGAAATATCTACACCGCTATCTCTGTAAACGTGGAAATATCTACACCACTTTCTGTATAAACGTGGAAATATCTACACCGCTATCTCTGTAAAGGTGTAAACATTTAAACAGCTACCTGTATAAACATGGAAATAGTTACACCGTTGTCTCTATAGACATGGAAATATTTAAAACGCTCTTTGTATAAACATGGAAATATGAACACCGCTATCTCTATAAACATGGAAATATCTACACTTCCATCTATATGAAGATGGAAATATCACCACCGCGAGCAGTATAAACATGGAAATATCTACACCGCTATCTGTATAAACATGGAAATATCAACACCGCTACCTGTATAAACATGGAAATATTTCAACGCAATCTGGATAATCATGGAAATATCCACACCTCTATCTGTATAAACATGGAAATATCTACACCGCCATCTGTAAAAACATTTAAATATCTACAAAATCATCTGTATAAACACGGAAATATCAACACCTCCATCAGTATAAACATGGAAAGATGTACACTGCCATCTGTATACAAATGGAAATATCTACACAGCCATCAGTATAAACATGGAAATATCTACACTGCTATGTCTGTAAACGTGGAAATATCTAAACCGCTATCTGTATAAACCTGGAAATATCTACATCGCTATATGTATAAACATGGAAATATGTACACCGCTATCTGTATAAATATGGAAATATCTACAACGCTATCTGTGTAAAGATTGAAATAACTACACCGCAATCTGTGCAAAGATGGAAATAGCTACACCACTGTCTGTATAAACATGAAAACATCTACACGGCTATCTGTATAAACATGGAAATATCTACACCGCTATCTGCATAAATATGGAAATATCTACACCGCTATCTCTATAAACATGGAAATGTCTGCACAGCTAACTGTAAACATGGAAATATCTACAACCCTATCTCTATAAACATGGAAATATCTCCAACGCTATCTGTTTAAACATGGAGACATCTACACTGCTATCTGTATAAACATGGAAATAACTTCACCGCTATCTGTATAAACATGGAAATATCTACACGGCTATCTGTATAAACATGCAAATATCTACAATGCTATCTGTGTAAACATGGAAATATCTACACCGCTTTCTGTGTAAACATGAAAATATCTACACCGCTTTCTGTGTAAAGATGGAAATATCTACCCCGCAATCTGTGCAAAGATGGAAATATCAACACCTATATCTGTGTAAAGATGGAAATATCTACACCGCAATCTGAGCAAAGATGGAAACATCTACAACGCTATCTCTGTAAACATGGTAATATCTACACCGCTATCTGCATAAACATGGAAATATCTACACCGCTATCTGTATAAACAGGGAAATATCTACACTGCCATCTGTATAAAAATGGAAATATCTACACCGCTGTCTCTATAAACATGGAAATACCTACACCACTATCTGTATAAACATGGAAATATCTACACCGCAATCTGTATAAACTTGGAAATATATACACCGCCATCTGTATAAACATGGAAATATCTCCACCGCTATCTGTATAAACATGGAAATATCTCCACCGCTATCTGTATAAACATGGAAATATCTACACTGCCATCTCTATAAAGATTGAAATTTGTACACCGCAATCAGTATAAACATGGAAATAACTTCAACGCTATCTGTATAAACATGGAAATGTCTACACCGCTATCTGTATAAACTTGGAAATATCTACACGGCCATCTGTATGAACATGGAAAAATCTACAGCGCGATCTGTATAAACATGGAAATATCTCCACCGCTATCTGTTTCAACATGGAAATATCTACACAGTCATCTGTATATACATGGAAATATCTAGAACACCATCTCTACAAACATGGAAATATCTACACTGCCATCTGTATACACATGGAAATATCTACACAGCCATCAGTATATACATGGAAACATCTGCACCGCTATCTCTGTACACATGGAAATACCTACACTGAAATCTCTATAAACATGGAAATATCTACACCACAATCTTTTTAAACATGGAAATATCCACACCGCCGTCTCTATAAACATGAAAATATCTACAACGCCATCTCCATAAATATGGAAATATCTACACCGCCATCTCTGTAAACATGGAAATATCTACACTGCTATCTTTATAAACATGGAAATATTTACAAAGATATCTCTATAAACATGGAAATATCTACACTGCCATCTGTATACACATGGAAATATCTACACAGCCATCAGTATAAACGTG